>NW_027175679.1:1800000-2005433 GCF_028021215.1 Eschrichtius robustus
TCAAATCCTCTTCGTTGCCTTCCCTCAATATATTTGTGGACGAGAGTTATCATTTATAACTCTGCAGGTTTGTGAATTGCAGTGCCCCTGAGCTCCATTTTTCAACTGTCTTTTTTGGGAGCTGGCCGCAAAAACACGGGATTGCCTCAGGCCCTATTCTGGTTCCGGGCGGCAGGCTGAGCCTGTGGTTAATTCTTCTTCCTGTTGGGAAAATAGAGTGACCTGTGCCTGTCCCAACACCTAGATCTAGTCTCTCATTGGTTGCCCCTCTTCCCGTTCATCCTCAGGACAAATTGCAACCTGTAGGGAACAGGAGGTTAAAGGTGCTGATTCTCCAAGTAGGGAGATTGCTAGTAAAGTAGCTGGAATGGCGAAACCGAGCACAAGGAGATGAGAAATGAGGTGCGTTTTAGAAACCTTTCAAAATCACACGGTGTACCATCTTCTGGGTTTCTCATGCATGTTTTCGATGTAGGAAGATGCCCTTGAACCTGGAGATTTGGGACCCATGGGATGGGTACCACGCAGTATTACTTTAAAGGGTCTGCGTTTGCTCACCCAACCTCACCCAACCTCTCAGCCCCAAGGGTGCCCACCCTTATGTACCATCCAACTGTGGGTCTAGATATGGTCAATCCAGGTTGCGTCACAGCCTCTGACCGAATTTTGTAAGAATTTCTCTCTCTTTCACTGTCTTTGTTTTACGGGTTTTTAAAAGTAATTTATTTTTATAATGGGGTTTAGCTGCTTTTCATGGCTGTGTTTATGCGGCTTTACACCCACTTGACTCACTTCCAGAGAGATATCAATACATAGGATTTAAGATTCTTACTAGTCACATATATTCTTGTGTGGTGAATAGGGGGTGTTGAGTCCAGTTCACTCAGCAAGGAGTAGGTCTTGTCTATTACATATTGGGTGTATGGAACGGTATCTGAGCGAATTTGAAACCCTTGTTTTATGCATCACCCCAACTCACCTTTCCCGTTAAGCAGCCATAGTGTGTTTTCTAAACGTGTGACTCTGTTCTGTTTTGTAATTCAGTTCAAGTGTAGCGGTTTTTACATTCCCTCTATAAGTGATAGCTTATGATAAGTGTCTTTTTCTGTGTGACTTATTTCACTTAGAATCGTCGTACCTAACTCCACTCATCTTGCTTCTACTAGCCTTATGACATTGATTTCATGTCTGAGTGATATTCCATTGTACATAAGGACCACAACTTCTTTATCCATTTTTCTCTTTCCTGGGATATTTAAGGTGTCATGAAGTGGAGGTTCTTGTCAACAGAGCAGCCCTAAACTTTCGGGTGCCTGTGACTTGCTGATTTTTAGTTTTTCCAATTTATACGCCCATGAGTGAACGTGCCCTATGCTCCCTAAGCTGTTTTTTTTCCATGTTTCAGGACACAACGTACACTTCTCCAGAGTGGCTGTTGGCAATTTACATCCCGCCCATCAGTGTAGCAAGGCTGCCATTTCTCCATGGCCTGTCCTGCATTTCTGGTTTTGACACTTTTTGCAGCATGGCCCTTTTCACCGATGGGAAGCGAGACTTCTTTGTAGCGCTGATTTGCCTTTCCAGGTTGCTTGGTTGGCCAAAAAGGGCGTATGCGTTTTTTCCTGAATATATTCAGGAAAAAACGCATACGCCCTTTTTGGCCAAGGGCATCATTGTCGAACTTTTGCCGCTTTTCATGTGCTTTTAAATCGATTTGAATCTACCTCCTGAAATATGTTTCCTGCAATTCTGCCTTGCTTTCAAATCCTCTTCATTGCCTTCCCTCAATATATTTGTGGACGAGAGTTATCATTTATAAATTTGCAGGTTTGTGAATTGCAGTGCTCATGTGCTGCAATTTTCAACTGTCTTTTTTGGGAGCTGGCCGAAAAAGCACGGGATTGCCTCAGGCCCTATTCTTGTTCCGGGCGGCAGGCTGAGCCTGTGGTTAATTCTTCTTCCTGATGGGAAAATAGAGTGACCTGTGCCTGTCCCAACACCTAGATCTAGTCTCTCATTGGTTGCCCCTCTTCCCGTTTATCCTCAGGAAAAATTGCAACCTGTAGGGAACAGGAGCTTAAAGGTGCTGATTCTCCAAATAGGGAGATTCCTAGTAAAGTAGCTGGAATGGCGAACCCGAACACAAGGAGATGAGAAATGAGGTGCGTTTTAGAAACCTTTCAAAATCACACGGTGTACCATCTTCTGGGTTTCTCATGCATGTTTTCGATGTAGGAAGATGCCCTTGAACCTGGAGATTTGGGACCCATGGGATGGGTACCACGCAGTATTACTTTAAAGGGTCTGCGTTTGCTCACCCAACCTCACCCAAACTCTCAGCCCCAAGAGTGTCCACACTTATGTCTCATCCAGGTGTGGGACTAGATATGGTCAATCCAGGTTGCATCACAGCCCCTGAACGAATTTTGTAAGAATTTCTCTCTCTTTCACTGTCTTTGTTTTACGGGTTTTTAAAAGTAATTTATTTTTATAATGGGGTTTAGCTGCTTTTCACGGCTGTGTTTATGCGGATTTACAGCCACTTGACTCACTTCCAGAAAGATATCAATACATAGGTTTTACGATTCTTACTAGTCAGATATATTCTTGTGCGGTGAATAGGGGGTGTTGAGTCCAGTTCACTGAGCAAGGAGTTGGTCTTTTCTATTACATATTGGGTGTATGGAACTGTATCTGAGAGAATTTGAAACCCTTGTTTTATGCATCACCCCACCTCACCTTTCCCGTTAAGCAGCCATAGTGTGTTTTCTAAACGTGTGACTCTGTTCTGTTTTGTAATTCAGTTCAAGTGTAGAGGTTTTTACATTCCCTCTATAAGTGATAGCTTATAATTAGTGTCTTTTTCTGTGTGACTTATTTCACTTAGAATCGTCGTACCTAAATCCACTCATCTTGCTTCTACTAGCCTTATGACATTGATTTCATGTCTGAGTGATATTCCATTGTACATAAGGACCACAACTTCTTTATCCATTTTTCTCTTTCCTGGGATATTTAAGGTGTCATGAAGTGGAGGTTCTTGTCAACAGAGCAGCCCTAAACTTTGGGGTGCCTGTGTCTTGCTGATTTTTAGTTTTCCCAATTTATACGCCCATGAATGGACGTGCCCTATGCTCCCTAAGCTGAGTTTTTTCGATGTTTCAGGACACACCGTACACTTCTCCAGAGTGGCTGTTGGCAATTTACATCCCACCCATCACCGTAGCAAGGCTGCCATTTCTCCATGGCCTGTCCTGCATTTCTGGTTTTGACACTTTTTGCAGCATGGCCCTTTTGACCGATGGGAAGCGAGCCTTCTTTGTAGCGCTGATTTGCCTTTCCAGGTTGCTTGGTTGGCCAAAAAGGGCGTATGCGTCTTTTCCTGAATATATTCAGGAAAAGACGCATACGCCCTTTTTGGCCAAGGGCATCATTGTCGACGTTTTGCCGCTTTTCATGTGCTTTCAAGGCGATTCGAATCTACCTCCTGAAATCTGTTTCCTGCAATTCTGCCTTGCTCTCAAATCCTCTTCGTTGCCTTCCCTCAATATATCTGTGGATGATAGTTATCATTTATAACTCTGCGGGTTTGTGAATTGCAGTGTCCCTGAGCTCCATTTTTCAACTCGGTTTTTTGGGAGCTGGCCGCAAAAGCGCAGGATTGCCTCAGGCCCTATTCTGCTTCTTGGCGCCAGGCTGAACCTGTGGTTAATTCTTCTTCCTGATGGGAAAATAGAGTGACCTGTGCCTGTCCCAACACCTAGATCTAGTCTCTCATTGGTTGCCCCTCTTCCCGTTCATCCTCAGGACAAATTGCAACCTGTAGGGAACAGGAGCTTAAAGGTGCTGATTCTCCAAGTAGGGAGATTGCTAGTAAAGTAGCTGGAAAGGCGAACCCGAGCACAAGGAGTTGAGAAATGAGGTGCGTTTTAGAAACCTTTCCCGATCACACGGTGTACCATCTTCTGGGTTTCTCATGCATGTTTTCGATGTAGGAAGATGCCCTTGAACCTGGAGATTTGGGACCCATGGGATGGGTACCACGCACTATTACTTTAAAGGTTCTGCGTTTGCTCACCCAACCTCACCCAACCTCTCAGCCTCAAGATTGTCCACCCTTACGCCTCATCCAGCTGTGGGTCTAGATATGGTCAATCCAGGTTGCATCACAGCCCCTGAACGAATTTTGTAAGAATTTCTCTCTCTTTCACTGTCTTTGTTTTAAGGGTTTTTAAAAGTAATTTATTTTTAAAATGGGGTTTAGCTGCTTTTCACGGCTGTGTTTATGCGGCTTTACACCCACTTGACTCACTTCCAGACAGATATCAATACATAGGTTTTAAGATTCTTACTAGTCACATATATTCTTGTGCGGTGAATAGGGGGTGTTGAGTCCACTTCACTGAGCAAGGAGTAGGTCTTGTCTATTACATATTGGGTGTATGGATCGGTATCTGAGCGAATTTGAAACCCTTGTTTTATGCATCACCCCACCTCACCTTTCCCGTTAAGCAGCCATAGTGTGTTTTCTAAACGTGTGACTCTGTTCTGTTTTGTAATTCAGTTCAAGTGTAGCGGTTTTTACATTCCCTCTATAAGTGATAGCTTATGATAAGTGTCTTTTTCTGTGTGACTTATTTCACTTAGAATCGTCGTACCTAAATCCACTCATCTTGCTTCTACTAGCCTTATGACATTGATTTCATGTCTGAGTGATATTCCATTGTACATAAGGACCACAACTTCTTTATCCATTTTTCTCTTTCCTGGGATATTTAAGGTGTCATGAAGTGGAGGTTCTTGTCAACAGAGCAGCCCTAAACTTTGGGGTGCCTGTGTCTTGCTGATTTTTAGTTTTCCCAATTTATACGCCCATGAGTGGAAGTGCCCTATGCTCCCTAACCTGTGTTTTTTCGATATTTCAGGACACACCGTACACTTCTCCAGAGTGCCTCTTGGCAATTTACATCCCGCCCATCAGCGTAGCAAGGCTGCCATTTCTCCATGGCCTGTCCTGCATTTCTGGTTTTTACACTTTTTTCAGCATAGCCCTTATGACCGATGGGAAGCGAGACTTCTTTGTAGCGCTGATTTTCCTTTCCAGGTTGCTTGGTTGGCCAAAAAGGGCGTATGCGTTTTTTCCTGAATATATTCAGGAAAAAACGCATACGCCCTTTTTGACCAAGGGCATCATTGTCGACCTTTTGCCGCTTTTCATGTGCTTTCAAATCGATTTGAATCTACCTCCTGAAATCTGTTTCCTGCAATTCTGCCTTGCTTTCAAATCCTCTTCATTGCCTTCCCTCAATATATTTGTGGACGAGAGTTATCATTTATAACTTTGCAGGTTTGTGAATTGCAGTGCTCATGTGCTCCATTTTTCAACGGGCTTTTTTGGTAGCTGGCCGCAAAAGCGCAGGATTGCTTCAGACCCTCTTCTGGTTCTGTGGGGCAGGCTGAGCCTGTGGTTAATTCTTCTTCCTAATGGGAAAAAAAATTGACCTGTGCCTGTCACAAAACCTAGAGCAAGTCTCTCATTGGTTCCCCCACTTCCCGTTCATTCTCAGGACAAATTGCAATCTGTACAGAACAGGAGGTTAAAGGTGATGATTCTCCAAGTAGGGAGATTGCTAGTAAAGTAGCTGGAAAGGCGAACCCGAGCACAAGGAGATGAGAAATGAGGTGCGTTTTAGAAACCTTTCAAAATCACACGGTGTACCATCTTCTGGGTTTCTCATGCGTGTTTTCGATGTAGGTAGATGCCCTTGAACCTGGAGATTTGGGACCCATTGGACGGGTACCACGCAGTATTACTTTAAAGGGTCTGAATTTGCTCACCCAACCTCACCAAACCTCTCAGCCCCAAGAGTGTCCACCCTTATGTCTCATCTAGCTGTGGGTCTAGATATGGTAAATCCAGGTTGCATCACAGCCCCTGAACGAATTGTGTCAGAATTTCTCTCTCTTTCACTCTCTTTGTTGCATGGGTTTTTAAAAGCAATTGATTTTTATAATGGGCTTTAGCTGCTTTTCACTGCTGTGTTTATGCGGCTTTACACCCACTTGACTCACTTCCAGACAGATATCAATACATAGGTTTTAAGATTCTTACTAGTCAGATATATTCTTGTGTGGTGAATAGTGGGTGTTTAGTCCAGTTCACTGAGCAAGGAGTAGGTCTTGTCTAGTACATATTGGGTTTATGGAACGGTATCTGAGCTAATTAGAAACCCTTGTTTTATGCATCACCCCACCTCACCTTTCCCGTTAAGAAGCCATAGTGTGTTTTCAAAATGTGTGACTCTGTTCTGTTTTGTAATTCAGTTCAATGGTAACGGTTTTTACATTCCCTCTATAAGTGATATCTTATAATAAGTGTCTTTTTCTGTGTGACTTATTTCACTTACAATCGTCATACCTAAATCCACTCATCATGCTGCTACTTGCCTTAGGACATTGATTTCATGGCTGAGTGAAATTCCATTGTACATAAGGACCTCAACATCTTTATCCATTTTAATATTTCCTGGGATATTTAAGGAGTCATGAAGTGGAGGTTCTTGTCAACAGAGCAGCCCTAAATTTTGGGGTGCCTGTGTCTTGCTGATTTTTAGTTTTCCCTATTTACACACCCATGAGTGGAAGTGGCCTGTGCTCTCTAAGCTGTGTGTTTTAGATGTTTCAGGACACACCGTACACTTCTCCAGAGTGGCTGTTGGCAATTTACATCCCGCCCATCAGCGTAGCAAGGCTGCCATTTCTCCATGGCCTGTCCTGCATTTCTGGTTTTGACACTTTTTTCAGCACGGCCTTTGAACGATGGGAAGCGAGACTTCATTGTAGCGCTGATTTGCCTTTCCAGGTTGCTTGGTTGGCCAAAAAGGGCGTATGCGTTTTTTCCTGAATATATTCAGGAAAAAACGTATATGCCCTTTTAGGCCAAGGGCATCATTGTCCACGTTTTGCCGCTTTTCATGTGCTTTAAAGGCGATTCGAATCTACCTCCTGATACCTGTTTCCTGCAATTCTGCCTTGCTTTCAAATCCTCTTCATTGCCTTCCCTCAATATATTTGTGTACGAGACTTATCATTTATAACTCTGCAGGTTTGTGAATTGCAGTGTCCCTGAGCTCCATTTTTCAACTGGATTTTTTGGGAGCTGGCCGCAAATGCGCAGGATTGCTTCAGGCCCTATTCTGGTTCCGGGGGGCATGCTGAGCCTGTGGTTAATTCTTCTTCCTGATGGGAAAATAGAGTGACCTGTGCCTGTCACAACACCTAGATCTAGTCTCTCATTGGTTCCCCCTCTTCCCGTTCATCCTCAGGACAAATTGCAACCTGCAGAGAAGAGGAGGTTAAAGGTGCTTATTCCCCAAGTAGGGAGATTCCTAGTAAAGTGGCTGGAAAGGCGAACCCTAGCACAAGGAGATGAGAAATGAGGTGCGTTTCAGAAGCCTTTCCCGATCAGACGGTGTACCATCTTCTGGGTTTCTCATGCATGTTTTCGATGTAGGAAGATGCCCTTGAACCTGGAGATTTGGGACCCATGGGATGGGTACCACGCAGTATTATTTTAAAGGGTCTGCGTTTGCTCACCCAACCTCACCCAAAGTCTCAGCCCCATGAGTGCGCACCTTTATGTCTCAATCACCTGTGGGTCTAGATATGGTCAATCCAGGTTGCATCACAGCCCCTGAACGAATTTTGTAAGAATTTCTCTTTATTTCCCTGTCTTTGTTTCACGGGTTTTTAAAGGTAATTTATTTTTAAAATGGGGTTTAGCTGCTTTTCACGGCTGTGTTTATGCCACTTTACACTCACTTGACTCTCTTCCAGAGAGATATCAATACATAGGTTTTAAGATTCTTACTAGTCACATATATTCTTGTGTGGTGAATAGGGGGTGTTGAGTCCAGTTCACTGAGCGAGGAGTAGGTCTTGTCTATTACATATTGGGTGTATGGAACGGTATCTGAGCGAATTTGAAACCCTTGTTTTATGCATCACCCCACCTCACCTTTCCCGTTAAGCAGCCATAGTGTGTTTTCTAAACGTGTGACTCTGTTCTGTTTTGTAATTCAGTTCAGGTGTAGCGGTTTTTACATTCCCTCTATAAGTGATAGCTTATGATAAGTGTCTTTTTCTGTGTGACTTATTTCACTTAGAATCGTCGTACCTAACTCCACTCATCTTGCTTCTACTAGCCTTATGACATTGATTTCATGTCTCAGTGATATTCCATTGTACATAAGGACCACAACTTCTTTATCCATTTTTCTCTTTCCTGGGATATTTAAGGTGCCATGAAGTGGAGGTTCTTGTCAACAGAGCAGCCCTAAACTTTCGGGTGCCTGTGACTTGCTGATTTTTAGTTTTTCCAATTTATACGCCCATGAGTGGACGTGCCCTATGCTCCCTAAGCTGTTTTTTTTCCATGTTTCAGGACACAACGTACACTTCTCCAGAGTGGCTGTTGGCAATTTACATCCCGCCCATCAGTGTAGCAAGGCTGCCATTTCTCCATGGCCTGTCCTGCATTTCTGGTTTTGACACTTTTTGCAGCATGGCCCTTTTCACCGATGGGAAGCGAGACTTCTTTGTAGCGCTGATTTGCCTTTCCAGGTTGCTTGGTTGGCCAAAAAGGGCGTATGCGTTTTTTCCTGAATATATTCAGGAAAAAACGCATACGCCCTTTTTGGCCAAGGGCATCATTGTCGACGTTTTGCCACTTTTCATGTGCTTTAAAGGCGATTCGTATCTACCTCCTGAAAACTGTTTCCTGCAATTCTGCCTTGCTTTCAAATCCTCTTCGTTGCCTTCCCTCAATATATTTGTGGACGAGAGTTATCATTTATAACTCTGCGGGTTTGTGAATTGCAGTGCCCCTGAGCTCCATTTTTCAACTGTCTTTTTTGGGAGCTTGCCGCAAAAGCGCGGGATTGCCTCAGGCCCTATTCTGCTTCTGGGCGGCAGGCTGAGCCTGTGGTTAATTCTTCTTCCTGTTGGGAAAATAGAGTGACCTGTGCCTGTCCCAACACCTAGATCTAGTCTCTCATTGGTTGCCCCTCTTCCCGTTCATCCTCAGGACAAATTGCAACCTGTAGGGAACAGGAGGTTAAAGGTGCTGATTCTCCAAGTAGGGAGATTGCTAGTAAAGTAGCTGGAATGGCGAAACCGAGCACGAGGAGATGAGAAATGAGGTGCGTTTTAGAAACCTTTCAAAATCACACGGTGTACCATCTTCTGGGTTTCTCATGCATGTTTTCGATGTAGGAAGATGCCCTTGAACCTGGAGATTTGGGACCCATGGGATGGGTACCACGCAGTATTACTTTAAAGGGTCTGCGTTTGCTCACCCAACCTCACCCAACCTCTCAGCCCGAAGGGTGTCCACCCTTATGTCTCATCCAGCTGTGGGTCTAGATATGGTCAATCCAGGTTGCGTCACAGCCTCTGAACGAATTTTGTAAGAATTTCTCTCTCTTTCACTGTCTTTGTTTTACGGGTTTTTAAAAGTAATTTATTTTTATAATGGGGTTTAGATGTTTTTCATGGCTGTGTTTATGCGGCTTTACACCCACTTGACTCACTTCCAGACAGATATCAATACATAGGTTTTAAGATTCTTACTAGTCACATATATTCTTGTGTGGTGAATAGGGGGTGTTGAGTCCAGTTCACTCAGCAAGGAGTAGGTCTTGTCTATTACATATTGGGTGTATGGAACGGTATCTGAGCGAATTTGAAACCCTTGTTTTATGCATCACCCCAACTCACCTTTCCCTTTAAGCAGCCATAGTGTGTTTTCTAAACGTGTGACTCTGTTCTGTTTTGTAATTCAGTTCAAGTGTAGCGGTTTTTACATTCCCTCTATAAGTGATAGCTTATGATAAGTGTCTTTTTCTGTGTGACTTATTTCACTTAGAATCGTCGTACCTAACTCCACTCATCTTGCTTCTACTAGCCTTATGACATTGATTTCATGTCTGAGTGATATTCCATTGTACATAAGGACCACAACTTCTTTATCCATTTTTCTCTTTCCTGGGATATTTAAGGTGTCATGAAGTGGAGGTTCTTGTCAACAGAGCAGCCCTAAACTTTCGGGTGCCTGTGACTTGCTGATTTTTAGTTTTTCCAATTTATACGCCCATGAGTGGACGTGCCCTATGCTCCCTAAGCTGTTTTTTTTCCATGTTTCAGGACACAACGTACACTTCTCCAGAGTGGCTGTTGGCAATTTACATCCCGCCCATCAGTGTAGCAAGTCTGCCATTTCTCCATGGCCTGTCCTGCATTTCTGGTTTTGACACTTTTTGCAGCATGGCCCTTTTCACCGATGGGAAGCGAGACTTCTTTGTAGCGCTGATTTGCCTTTCCAGGTTGCTTGGTTGGCCAAAAAGGGCGTATGCGTTTTTTCCTGAATATATTCAGGAAAAAACGCATACGCACTTTTTGGCCAAGGGCATCATTGTCGAACTTTTGCCGCTTTTCATGTGCTTTTAAATCGATTTGAATCTACGTCCTGAAATATGTTTCCTGCAATTCTGCCTTGCTTTCAAATCCTCTTCATTGCCTTCCCTCAATATATTTGTGGACGAGAGTTATCATTTATAAATTTGCAGGTTTGTGAATTGCAGTGCTCATGTGCTCCAATTTTCAACTGTCTTTTTTGGGAGCTGGCCAAAAAAGCACGGGATTGCCTCAGGCCCTATTCTGGTTCCCGGCGGCAGGCTGAGCCTGTGGTTAATTCTTCTTCCTGATGGGAAAATAGAGTGACCTCTGCCTGTCCCAACACCTAGATCTAGTCTCTCATTGGTTGCCCCTCTTCCCGTTCATCCTCAGGACAAATTGCAACCTGTAGGGAACAGGAGCTTAAAGGTGCTGATTCTCCAAGTAGGGAGATTGCTAGTAAAGTAGCTGGAATGGCGAACCCGAACACAAGGAGATGAGAAATGAGGTGCGTTTTAGAAACCTTTCAAAATCACACGGTGTACCATCTTCTGGGTTTCTCATGCATGTTTTCGATGTAGGAAGATGCCCTTGAACCTGGAGATTTGGGACCCATGGGATGGGTACCACGCAGTATTACTTTAAAGGGTCTGCGTTTGCTCACCCAACCTCACCCAAACTCTCAGCCCCAAGAGTGTCCACACTTATGTCTCATCCAGCTGTGGGACTAGATATGGTCAATCCAGGTTGCATCACAACCCCTGAACGAATTTTGTAAGAATTTCTCTCTCTTTCACTGTCTTTGTTTTACGCGTTTTTAAAAGTAATTTATTTTTATAATGGGGTTTAGCTGCTTTTCACGGCTGTGTTTATGCGGATTTACAGCCACTTGACTCACTTCCAGAAAGATATCAATACATAGGTTTTACGATTCTTACTAGTCAGATATATTCTTGTGCGGTGAATAGGGGGTGTTGAGTCCAGTTCACTGAGCAAGGAGTTGGTCTTTTCTATTACATATTGGGTGTATGGAACTGTATCTGAGAGAATTTGAAACCCTTGTTTTATGCATCACCCCACCTCACATTTCCCGTTAAGCAGCCATAGTGTGTTTTCTAAACGTGTGAATCTGTTCTGTTTTGTAATTCAATTCAAGTGTAGCAGTTTTTACATTCCCTCTATAAGTGATAGCTTATAATTAGTGTCTTTTTCTGTGTGACTTATTTCACTTAGAATCGTCGTACCTAAATCCACTCATCTTGCTTCTACTAGCCTTATGACATTGATTTCATGTCTGAGTGATATTCCATTGTACATAAGGACCACAACTTCTTTATCCATTTTTCTCTTTCCTGGGATATTTAAGGTGTCATGAAGTGGAGGTTCTTGTCAACAGAGCAGCCCTAAACTTTGGGGTGCCTGTGTCTTGCTGATTTTTACTTTTCCCAATTTATACGCCCATGAGTGGACGTGCCCTATGCTCCCTAAGCTGAGTTTTTTCGATGTTTCAGGACACACCGTACACTTCTCCAGAGTGGCTGTTGGCAATTTACATCCCACCCATCACCATAGCAAGGCTGCCATTTCTCCATGGCCTGTCCTGCATTTCTGGTTTTGACACTTTTTGCAGCATGGCCCTTTTGACCGATGGGAAGCGAGCCTTCTTTGTAGCGCTGATTTGCCTTTCCAGGTTACTTGGTTGGCCAAAAAGGGCGTATGCGTGTTTTCCTGAATATACTCAGGAAAAAACGCATAACCCTTTTTGGCCAAGGGCATCATTGTCGACGTTTTGCCGCTTTTCATGTGCTTTCAAGGCGATTCGAATCTACCTCCTGAAATCTGTTTCCTGCAATTCTGCCTTGCTTTCAAATCCTCTTCGTTGCCTTCCCTCAATATATCTGTGGATGATAGTTATCATTTATAACTCTGCGGGTTTGTGAATTGCAGTGTCCCTGAGCTCCATTTTTCATCTCGGTTTTTTGGGAGCTGGCCGCAAAAGCGCAGGATTGCCTCAGGCCCTATTCTTCTTCTGGGCGGCAGGCTGAGCCTGTGGTTAATTCTTCTTCCTGATGGGAAAATAGAGTGACCTGTGCCTGTCCCAACACCTAGATCTAGTCTCTCATTGGTTGCCCCTCTTCCCGTTCATCCTCAGGACAAATTGCAACCTGTAGGGAACAGGAGCTTAAAGGTGCTGATTCTCCAAGTAGGGAGATTGCTAGTAAAGTAGCTGGAAAGGCGAACCCGAGCACAAGGAGTTGAGAAATGAGGTGCGTTTTAGAAACCTTTCCCGATCACACGGTGTACCATCATCTGGGTTTCTCATGCATGTTTTCGATGTAGGAAGATGCCCTTGAACCTGGAGATTTGGGACCCATGGGATGGGTACCAGGCACTAATACTTTAAAGGTTCTGCGTTTGCTCACCCAACCTCACCCAACCTCTCAGCCTCAAGATTGTCCACCCTTATGCCTCATCCAGCTGTGGGTCTAGATATGGTCAATCCAGGTTGCATCACAGCCTCTGAACGAATTTTGTAAGAATTTCTCTCTCTTTCAATGTCTTTGTTTTACGGGTTTTTAAAAGTAATTTATTTTTATAATGGGGTTTAGCTGCTTTTCACGGCTGTGTTTATGCGGCTTTACACCCACTTGACTCACTTCCAGACAGATATCAATACATAGGTTTTAAGATTCTTACTAGTCACATATATTCTTGTGCGGTGAATAGGGGGTGTTGAGTCCACTTCACTGAGCAAGGAGTAGGTCTTGTCTATTACATATTGGGTGTATGGATCGGTATCTGAGCGAATTTGAAACCCTTGTTTTATGCATCACCCCACCTCACCTTTCCCGTTAAGCAGCCATAGTGTGTTTTCTAAACGTGTGACTCTGTTCTGTTTTGTAATTCAGTTCAAGTGTAGCAGTTTTTACATTCCCTCTATAAGTGATAGCTTATGATAAGTGTCTTTTTCTGTGTGACTTATTTCACTTAGAATCGTCGTACCTAACTCCACTCATCTTGCTTCTACTAGCCTTATGACATTGATTTCATGTCTGAGTGATATTCCATTGTACATAAGGACCACAACTTCTTTATCCATTTTTCTCTTTCCTGGGATATTTAAGGTGTCATGAAGTGGAGGTTCTTGTCAACAGAGCAGCCCTAAACTTTGGGGTGCCTGTGTCTTGCTGATTTTTACTTTTCCCAATTTATACGCCCATGAGTGGAAGTGCCCTATGCTCCCTAACCTGTGTTTTTTCGATGTTTCAGGACACACCGTACACTTCTCCAGAGTGCCTCTTGGCAATTTACATCCCGCCCACCAGCGTAGCAAGGCTGCCATTTCTCCATGGCCTGTCCTGCATTTCTGGTTTTTACACTTTTTTCAGCATAGCCCTTATGACCGATGGGAAGCGAGACTTCTTTGTAGCGCTGATTTTCCTTTCCAGGTTGCTTGGTTGGCCAAAAAGGGCGTATGCGTATTTTCCTGAATATATTCAGGAAAAAACGCATACGCCCTTTTTGACCAAGGGCATCATTGTCGACCTTTTGCCGCTTTTCATGTGCTTTCAAATCGATTTGAATCTACCTCCTGAAATCTGTTTCCTGCAATTCTGCCTTGCTTTCAAATCCTCTTCATTGCCTTCCCTCAATATATTTGTGGACGAGAGTTATCATTTATAACTTTGAAGGTTTGTGAATTGCAGTGCTCATGTGCTCCATTTTTCAACGGGCTTTTTTGGGAGCTGGCCGCAACAGCGCAGGATTGCTTCAGACCCTCTTCTGGTTCTGTGGGGCAGGCTGAGCCTGTGGTTAATTCTTCTTCCTAATGAGAAAAAAGATTGACCTGTGCCTGTCACAAAACCTAGAGCAAGTCTCTCATTGGTTCCCCCACTTCCCGTTCATTCTCAGGACAAATTGCAACCTGTACAGAACAGGAGGTTAAAGGTGCTGATTCTCCAAGGGGGGAGATTGCTAGTAGAGTGTATGGAATGGCGAACCCGAGCACAAGGAGATGAGAAATGAGGTGCCTTTTAGAAACCTTTCCCAATCAGAAGGTGTACCATCTTCTGGGTTTCTAGTACATGTTTTCGATGTAGGTAGATGCCCTTGAACCTGGAGATTTGGGACCCATTGGACGGGTACCACGCAGTATTACTTTAAAGGGTCTGCATTTGCTCACCCAACCTCACCAAACCTCTCAGCCCCAAGAGTGTCCACCCTTATGTCTCATCTAGCTGTGGGTCTAGATATGGTAAATCCAGGTTGCATCACAGCCCCTGAACGAATTGTGTGAGAATTTCTCTCTCTTTCACTCTCTTTGTTGCATGGGTTTTTAAAAGCAATTGATTTTTATAATGGGCTTTAGCTGCTTTTCACTGCTGTGTTTATGCGGCTTTACACCCACTTTACTCACTTCCAGACAGATATCAATACATAGGTTTTAAGATTCTTACTAGTCAGATATATTCTTGTGCGGTGAATAGTGGGTGTTTAGTCCAGTTCACTGAGCAAGGAGTAGGTCTTGTCTAGTACATATTGGGTTTATGGAACGGTATCTGAGCTAATTAGAAACCCTTGTTTTATGCATCACCCCACCTCACCTTTCCCGTTAAGAAGCCATAGTGTGTTTTCAAAATGTGTGACTCTGTTCTGTTTTGTAATTCAGTTCAATGGTAACGGTTTTTACATTCCCTCTATAAGTGATATCTTATAATAAGTGTCTTTTTCTGTGTGACTTATTTCACTTACAATCGTCATACCTAAATCCACTCATCATGCTGCTACTTGCCTTAGGACATTGATTTCATGGCTGAGTGAAATTCCATTGTACATAAGGACCTCAACATCTTTATCCATTTTAATATTTCCTGGGATATTTAAGGAGTCATGAAGTGGAGGTTCTTGTCAACAGAGCAGCCCTAAATTTTGGGGTGCCTGTGTCTTGCTGATTTTTAGTTTTCCCTATTTACACACCCATGAGTGGAAGTGCCCTGTGCTCTCTAAGTTGTGTGTTTTAGATGTTTCAGGACACACCGTACACTTCTCCAGAGTGGCTGTTGGCAATTTACATCCCGCCCATCAGCGTAGCAAGGCTGCCATTTCTCCATGGCCTGTCCTGCATTTCTGGTTTTGACACTTTTTTCAGCACGGCCTTTGAACGATGGGAAGCGAGACTTCATTGTAGCGCTGATTTGCCTTTCCAGGTTGCTTGGTTGGCCAAAAAGGGCGTATGCGTTTTTTCCTGAATATATTCAGGAAAAAACGTATATGCCCTTTTAGGCCAAGGGCATCATTGTCCACGTTTTGCCCCTTTTCATGTGCTTTAAAGGCGATTCGAATCTACCTCCTGATACCTGTTTCCTGCAATTCTGCCTTGCTTTCAAATCCTCTTCATTGCCTTCCCTCAATATATTTGTGTACGAGACTTATCATTTATAACTCTGCAGGTTTGTGAATTGCAGTGTCCCTGAGCTCCATTTTTCAACTGGATTTTTTGGGAGCTGGCCGCAAATGCGCAGGATTGCTTCAGGCCCTATTCTGGTTCCGGGGGGCATGCTGAGCCTGTGGTTAATTCTTCTTCCTGATGGGAAAATAGAGTGACCTGTGCCTGTCACAACACCTAGATCTAGTCTCTCATTGGTTCCCCCTCTTCCCGTTCATCCTCAGGACAAATTGCAACCTGCAGAGAAGAGGAGGTTAAAGGTGCTTATTCCCCAAGTAGGGAGATTCCTAGTAAAGTGGCTGGAAAGGCGAACCCTAGCACAAGGAGATGAGAAATGAGGTGCGTTTCAGAAGCCTTTCCCGATCAGACGGTCTACCATCTTCTGGGTTTCTCATGCATGTTTTCGATGTAGGAAGATGCCCTTGAACCTGGAGATTTGGGACCCATGGGATGGGTACCACGCAGTATTATTTTAAAGGGTCTGCGTTTGCTCACCCAACCTCACCCAAAGTCTCAGCCCCATGAGTGCCCACCTTTATGTCTCAATCACCTGTGGGTCTAGATATGGTCAATCCAGGTTGCATCACAGCCCCTGAACGAATTTTGTAAGAATTTCTCTTTCTTTCCCTGTCTTTGTTTCACGGGTTTTTAAAGGTAATTTATTTTTAAAATGGGGTTTAGCTGCTTTTCACGGCTGTGTTTATGCCACTTTACACTCACTTGACTCTCTTCCAGAGAGAGATCAATACATAGGTTTTCAGATTCTTACTAGTCAGATATATTCTTGTGCGGTGAATAGGGGGTGTTGAGTCCAGTTCACTGAGGAAGGAGTAGGTCTTGTCTATTACATATTTGGTTTATGGAACGGTATCTGAGCTAATTTGAAACCCTTGTTTTATGCATCACCCCACCTCACCTTTCGCGTTAAGCAGCCATAGTGTGTTTTCAAAATGTGTGACTCTGTTCTGTTTTGTAATTCAGTTCAAGGGTATCAGTTTTTACATTCCCTCTCTAAGTGATATCTAATGATAAGTGTGTTTTTCTGTGTGACTTATTTCACTTAGAATCGTCGTACCTAAATCCACTCATCATGCTGCTACTAGCCTTAGGACATTGATTTCATGGCTGAATGATATTCCATTGTACATAAGGACCACAACTTCTTTACCATTTTTTTCATCCCTGGGATATTTAAGATGTACACAAGTGGAGGTTCTTGTAACCAGAGCAGCCCTTTAACTTCTGGGTGCCTGTGTCTTTTTGATTTTTATTTTTCCAATTTATACGCCCATGAATGGATGTGCCCCTTTCTCTCTAGCTGTGTTTTTTAGATGTTTTAGGAAATACCATACCCTTCTCCAGAGTCGCCATTGGCAATTTACATCCCGACCATCAGTGTAACAATGCTCCCTGTCCTCCCTGGCCTCTCCAGTATTTTTTTTTTACACTTTTTTAGGAAGGCGCTTTTGACCGATGGGAAGTGAGACTTCTTTGTAGTGCTGAATTTTATTTCCGGCTTGCTTGGTTGGCCAAAGAGGGCCTATGCGTTTTTTCCTGAATTTATTCAGAAAAAAACACATATGCTCTTTTTGGCCTTGTGCATCATTGTCGACGTTTGGCCGCTTTTCATGTGCTTTAGGGGCTATTCGAATCTGACTCCTGAAATCTGTTTCCTGCAATTCTGCCTTCCTTTCCAATCCTGTTCATTGACTTCCCTCAATATAATTTTGGACGATAGTTATAATTTATAACTCTGCAGGTTTGTGAATTGCAGTGCCCCTGACCTCCATTTTTCAACTCGCTTTTTTGGGAGCTGTCCGCAGAACCGCTGGTTTGCTTCTGGCCCTACTCTGGTTCCCGGTGGCAGGCTAAGCCTTTGCTTAATTCTTCTTCCTGATTGGAAAGTAGAGTGACATGTTCCTGTCCGAACATTTAGGGCTTGGCTCTCCTTGTTTCTCCTCCTTCCCCTTCTTCCTTTGGAAAAATTCCAAATTTTGTGCAACTGGATGTTGAAGGTGCTGACATCCTCAAGTGGGGAGATTTTAAGGAAAAAGGCTGGAGGGGTGAACCCAACAACCAGGAAATTAGGAGTTTTTGTGCCTTTTCCAAAATCTCCCTGATCCAACCGTGTTCCATCTTCTGGGTGTCACAGGCATGTTTTAGCTGTAGGAAAGGTCCCGTGTATGTAAGGAGAACACCAGGGATTTTTCCAAATCAGTGTCTCCCCGAACTCCAATCTGGGGAATTTTTAAGCTACTGGTACATGTGTGTTCTTTAAGGGACTTGGGCCTTAGTCAGAGTCCGAACTTTAGATGATTGAAGTCTTCAGGTTCAGAAACGCTCACCATCGGCCTCCTTTAGTTTCCATTTTATCTGTAGTTGATAGATGATGTCGATATAGATATCTATTGTTTTTCAGATTATTTCCCCTTAGGGGTCATTACAAAATATTGAGTATAGTTCCCTGTGTTATACAGTAGTTCCTTGTTGATGATATATTTTATACATAGCAGTGTGTATATGTTAATCTGAAACTGTTAATTTATCCCTCCTCCCACCTTTCCCCTTTGGTAATAAAAAAATATAAGATTTTATACTTCTCAGAAATCTAGGAGCTGAAAGAGAGGTATCATTTTCAATGGAAAATCATTCAAAACAAGGTTGAAACTTCAACCAAGATTATTAGATGTCCATCCTTGGAAAGAAATCACTGCATTTCTCTACTGTTGACCTGACAAATAAGACAAACCCCTCCACTGAACTTGCTTATAATAAAGTGATGGAAATATCAAATGGAAGTGTTAGAAACATCTTATTTTACACGAGCCTTATACACTGCTTTATGTTAATTACAGTTTGGCTCACACATCTGTTCTTTGAAGTTACAATGTTCTCAAATTCTGTTACTGATCCTGCAGAGTGGGTCCCAACAAGGGTCTCCCTGCCCAGTGTCATTGGAGCCAACAGATCGAGACTGACTTTGGTTCAGAAGCAAAGGAAAACTTTATATTTTGATCAGAGAATGGAGAGGTGAGAGTGTGTGCTCCCTTGCGGGTTGTGGGCCGGGCTGCTGTGTAGAGATCCTGGCAGCGTCAGCAGGAGGGAGGGGGTAGAGCTCTCGAGGGCCGGGTTGGCTGGAGCTCAGGCTCTATGTCGCAGAGTCTGCACGGGACCCCACGAGCTGAGGTGTCGGCCCAGCCATTTTGCACTAGGAAATCGGGTCTGAAGTGTCGGGTGTGGGACCTCTGCATGTGGAAACCTAGGAGCAAGTGAAATTAGACAAAGCACAAAGGAAAAAATGGTTAGACTTTATTTTATTGCCCAGATTCTATTTTCATCTCCCAGGAATTTTTCATGGGCTTTGCCAGTGACAAAGCCCTCCTCTGCCTTTTGTCCCATTCCTCATTCTTGGGGTGCTGAGGGTGCATACACCTCTTCTGTAAATGCTTCGTGCTGAGTTGGGTGTCCTCATACCCGGGGCGAGGGGGAGGACTTCTCCCAAGCAGCCTCCATGTGAGGTTGATTGTCCCCAGGCCTCCTCCCTCACTGCTCGTCTGCCTGAGCACCAGCATTGGAAGTTTTATAGATTCTAATGATCTTTAAGGGTCCAGGAAAGAGATGTGCAGAGACGCTGGGGGGGGGGTGGGCCGTTTTACCCTGCTCCACATTGGTTCGGCCCCCTTAGGCTGACGGTTTCTGCCAGCCTAGATGCTCTGACCAGTAGTCTGCGCTTTCTTCAGTTAGGCCACTGAATTAACGTACAAGCAGCACCAGGTGTCAGAGCCCTGCTTGCTCAACTCCCAGACAGTCCAGGGCCGGTGGTGATCCAGGACCATGATGGCCACTCAGTCAACGGCCTTTTGAAGTAGCCAGGAGTACAGCCGGTCTCATTGGCCGCCGTCACCGCGGTGTCTGTAGGCTTTTCTATGGTGGCAGCGTTATTTACGGTTCCCCTACCAAGTTTATTAGCTCCGCTCTGGGTGCAGTAAGTCCTGTAAGCAATAGTCTGCTCTTTTGGGGCACACTCTTGTTGTTTTCTGAGAGAAGCTCCAGGTCAAGTGATGGTCACACGAGTCGTCATGGGGGCCCATTGCCCCAGGTTGTCTCTCTGGAGGTTGGTGTTGGAGGGCCTCCTCACTCGAGGTCATTGTGCCCACGGAGCAATCCCTGCAACTTCAGGGCATGGTGGGTGGTTAGGATCACCAAGTGGCGTCCTTTTCCCTTAGGAGGGAGCTGGCCTTGTGGGCTGCTGATTTCCAGGTTTTTAGATACCCCCAGTATCCTGGTCGGATGGGGTGGCTGGCCAATGCCTGGAGGGCATTCTTGCATTGTTCCATTTCAAGTGGTCCCAGTTTTTGCACTAATACTCCAAGGGCGATTCGCCTTGGACCAGGAATGTAAAGGTCAAAGGGTTTAGCTAACTTAGGGAGGTCCAGGGCACGGGTCTGAACTGACTGCTCTTTCCATTCTTGAAAGGCCGCTTCTGGATTCTATTCAAAAGGATCATCATCTTTTCCTTTCAGTGTTTCATATAGAGGCCCAGCTATTAGACTGTAGTTAGGGATCCAGATGCAGCAAACCCCGGTCTCCCCAGGAACCCCTAAGCTGTCTTCTAGTTTCAGGAAGGGTGAGGCTGCAAATGGCTTCTTCCCTTTCCTGGGGTGGGCTTCTCCGACCTTCTGAGCGAATGAAGCCCAAGAAGGTCACCTTAGTTTGTGATATTTGAGCCTTTTTCTTGGACACCTTCTATCTTTTATTGGCTAGGTAGTTCAGAGGTCTCCTTAGTCGGGCTGGTGATCAGAATGTCATCTGCATATTGAAGGAGGGTTCCCTTCTCCAGAGGTAGATCTTTTAGGTCTTTAGCTAACGTTTCCCCAAAGATGGTGTGGGAATTTTTGAACCCCTGGGGCAGGACGGCCCAGCAGTATTGTTTTTGTTGTATGTTGAGTCCTGCCACTCACAGCCAAAATTTCTTGTGACTCTGGGACGAATGGAATACAGAAGAAGGCATCATTGAAGTCTAATACAGAATACCATGTCCTGGTGGATGGTAGAATGACCAGCAGGGTGTAGGAATTAGGAACTACTAGATGTATATCCTCTGTGGCTTCACTGACTGTCCTGGCGTCCTCTACCAGGTCCCCAGCAGCCCATGGGGCTCTGGTGGTCAGGCCCCTCCCAGGATATGGAGCTCACCTGGGCAGGTACCCAGCAGCCCACGGGGCTGTGGTGGTTAGGCCCCTCCCAGGATATGGAGCTCACCTGGGCAGGTACCCAGCAGCCCACGGGGCTCTCGTGGGCAGGCCCCTCCCTGGATATGGAGCTCCCGTGGACAGGTACCCCGACAGGGCTGGGCACACAGGAACTGTGCACATAGCCCTCATTGCAGAGCACCCCCAGCACACCTGTCACTCAGAGCTGACACAGAGCACCTCAGAGCAGAGCTTGAACTAATAAACAGCAGCTCCAACAGGTCTGTGACCCTAGGCTTCACTCTGTACGACCTCCCTCTGCCTGGTCTTCCAGGGGCTTCCACAGCAGCCGGGGCACCAGGCCTCTGTCTCCACCCACCACCCCTCCTCTCCCTGACTCCTGGGTTCCTCTCATTAGCAGAGGGTCTTCTTGAAGTTGTCTCCCACTCATGGACCAGATAAAATGATTAGAAAACAAGCCAGGGCTGCCGCCCCTTATCTATCCTGACTCTCGGGACCCTACACCTGTTCCTCGGATCTGGCCGGTGCAGCAAGGCCCATTTTCTGCAAATCTGAGCCCCTGAGGGGCGAGGATTGGCTGACCTGGGCAGCCTGACCCGGCCGGCCAGCCCTTCCCAGGTGTGCCTGTGTTGAGGTCAATATAAACACCCCTCCAGGCAGCAAAAGCTTCTGCAGCTGTGCCTGACGCCATATTCTCTGCCCCATCAGCAGTCTCGGGGTTGGGCTGGTGAGAGGCAGTAGGGCCCACGGTTCTATGAGTGGCCCGTTGTGACTGGGGCTCTACTGGACTTTCTGCAGGAGTTGCCGGGCTGCCACCTGCTAAAGAAGAGGATGTGTCACCCATACTTGCTGCTGGAATTTCTCCCCGGGCAGAGGTAAGGAAGGAAAAAAGCAGTGGGGGCCGGGACAGGAGGGGTACCTCAGGCAGGGAAATGGAAAGTTTCCAGACGAGCGCCCGGGGCCAGGACCATCCTGGCTGGCCTGCAGGCACCAAGTCGGCCTGCGTGCTGTTGCTGGTGTGACTCCAAGCCCCTTCCTCTAGTTTTTAGTCTTTGCACACATTCAGGTGTTTTACCTGGGAACGGTGGGAAAAGTTCAGCAGCAGCTGGCCTGGGGCTCAGCTCACGTTTAGTCAGAGACGCCTCCTCACAGTCCCCCAGCTTTGCAATGAGGACGCTCCTTGTGTGGGGGCTGCTGGCTGCATGGGAGATGATTCCCCACCTGTGACCAACTTAAGAATTGTTTACCACTGGAGCAAGTGCGCTGATAGGGTTTTCCTCTGTATGACCAGTGGGTTCAGTTTTTTTTTTTTTCTTTTTTGGGTCAAAGTAAGTTTTATTCCTCTTTTTGTATTTATGGATATAAGCATGGAAATCATTCATTCATATAAATACGTCTATGGGAAGGACAGAACTTTTTTTTCTGTTTTATTTTCTTAAGTATTATTTATTTTTTAATTTTTGAATTTATTTTATTCATTTTTTTATACAGCAGGCTCTTATTGGTTATCTATTTTATACATATAAGTGTATATATGTCAATCCCAGGGTCGCAATTCATCCCACCACCACCACCCTGCCACTTTCCCCCCTTGGTGTCCATACATTTGTTCTCTACATCTGTGTCTCTATTTCTGCCTTGCAAACCAGTTCATCTTTACCATTTTTCTAGGTTCTACATGTATGCGTTAATATACGATATTTGTTTTTCTCTTTCTGACTTACTTCACTCTGTATGACAGTCTCTAGATCTATCCACGTCTCTACAAATGACCCAATTTCATTCCTTTTTATGGCTGAGTAATATTCCATTTTATATATGTAGCACATCTTTTCCGTTCGTCTGTCTATGGGCATTTAGGTTGCTTCCATGACCTGGCTATTGTAAATAGTGCTGCAATGAATATTGTGGTGAATATGTCTTTTTGAATTATGGTTTTCTCTGGGTATATGGCCAGTAGTGGGATTGCTGGGTCATATGGTAATTCTATTTTTAGTTTTTTAAGGAACCTCCATACTGTTCTCCATAGTGACTGTATCAATTTACATTCCCACAAATAGTGTAAGAGGGTTCCCTTTTCTCCACACCCTCTCCAGCATTTGTTGTTTGTAGATTTTCTGATGATGCCCATTCTAACTCGTGTGAGGTGATACCTCATTGTAGTTTTGGTTTATATTTCTCTAATAATTAGTGATGTTGAGTAGCTTTTCATGTGTTTCTTGGTCATCTGTATGTCTTCTTGGGACAAATGTCTATTTACGTCATCTGCCCATTTTTGGATTGGTTTGTTTGTTTTTTTACTGTTGAGCTGCATGAGCTGTTTATATACATTGGAGATTAATCCTTTGTCCATTGATTCGTTTGCAAATATTTTCTCCCATTCTGAGGGTTGTCTTTTCGTCTTGTTTGTAGTTTCCTTTGCTTTGCAAAAGCTTTTAGGTTTCATTTGCTCCCATTTGTTTTTGTTTTTTTTTTTTTATTCCATTACTCTAGGAGGTGGATCAAAAAAGATCTTGCTGTGATTTATGTCAAAGAGTATTCTTCCTATGTTTTCCTCTAAGAGTTTTATAGTGTCCGGTCTTACATTTTGGTCTCTAATCCATTTGGAGTTTATTTTTTGTGTATGGTGTTAGGGAGTGTTCTAATTTCATTCTTTTACATGTAACTGTCCATTTTTCCCAGCACCACTTATTGAAGAGACTGTCTTTTCTCCATTGTATACCCTTGCCTCCTTTGTCATAGATTAGTGGGCCATAGGTGTGTAGGTTTATCTCTGGGCTTTCTTTTTTTTTTTTTTTCTTTTACATCTTTATTGGAGTATAATTGCTTTACAATTGTGTGTTAGTTTCTGCTGTATAAAAAAGTGAATCAGCTATGCGTATACATATAACACCATATCCCCTCCCTCTTGCACCTCCCTCTCACTCCCTTATCCCACCCTTTTAGGTGGTCACAAAGCACAGAGCTGATCTCCCTGTGCTATGTGGCTGCTTCCCAGTAGCTATCAATTTTACATTTGGTAGTGTATATATGTCCATACCACTCTCTCACTTTGTCCCAGCTTACCCTTCCCTCTCCCCATGTCCTCAAGTCCTTTCTCTACGTCTGTGTCCTTAATCCTTTCCTGCCCCTAGGTTCTTCATAAACTTTTTTTTTTTAGATTCCATATATATTTGTTAGCATACGGTATTTGTTTTTCTCTTTCTGACTTACTTCACTCTGTAGGACAGACTCTAGATCCATCCACCTCACTAAAAATAACTCAATTTCGTTTCTTTTTATGGCTGAATAATGTTCCATTGTATATATGTGCCACATCTTCTTTATCCATTTATCTGTTGATGGACACTTAGTTTGCTTCCATGTCCTGGCTATTGTAAATAGAGCTACAGTGAACATTGTGGTACATGACTCTTTTTGAATTATGGTTTTCTCAGGGTAAATGTCCAGGAGTGGGTTTGCTGGGTTGTATGGTAGTTCTATTTTTAGTTTTTAAGGAAGCCCCATACCGTTCTCCCTAGTGGCTATATCAATTTACATTCCCACCAACAGTGCAAGAGGGTTCCTTTTTCTCCAATAAATGCCTCTCCAGCATTTACTGTTGGTAGATTTTTTGATGATGGCCATTCTGACTGGTGTGAGGTGATACCTCACTGTAGTTTTGATTTGCATTTCTCCAATGATTAGTGATGTTCAGCATCCTTTCATGTGTTTGTTGGCAACCTGTATATCTTCTTTGGAGAAATGTCTATTTAGGTCTTCTGCCCATTTTTGGATTGGGTTGTTTGGTTTTGTGATATTGAGCTACATGAGCTGCTTTTTGTAGATTAATCCTTTGCCATTTGCTTCATTTGAAAATATTTTCTCCCATTCTGATGGTTGTCTTTTCATCTTGCTTAAGTTTTCCTTTGCTGTGCAAAAGAATTTATGTTTCATTTGGTCCCATTTTTTAATTTTTGTTTTTATTTCCATTTCTCTAGGAGGTGGGTCAAAAAGGATCTTGCTGTGATTTATGTCATAGACTGTTCTGCTTATGTTTTCTTCTAAGAGTTTTATAGTGGCTGGTCTTATATTTAGGTCTCTAATCCATTTTGAGTTATTTTTGTGTATGGTGTTAGGGAGTGTACTAATTTCATTCTTTTACATGTAGCTGTCCAGTTTTCCCCCCACCACTTACTGAAGACACTGTCTTTTCTCCATTGTATACCCTTGCCTCCTTTGTCATAGATTAGTTAACCATAGGTACGTGGGTTTATCTCTGTGCTTTCTATCCTGTTCTATTGACCTATATTTCTGTTTTTGTGTCAGTACCATATTATCTTGATTTCTGTAGCTTTGTAATATAGTCTGAAGTCTGGAAGTCTGATTCCTCCAGCTCTTTTTTTCCCCCTCAAGACTGCTTTGGCTATCCAGGGTCTTTTGTGTCTCCCTATAAATTTTAAGATTTTTTTTTTCTTGTTCTGTAGAAAATGCCAAAGGTATTTTGATCGGGATTGCATTGAATCTGTAGATTGCTTTGGGTAGTATAGTCATTTTCACAATATTGATTCTTCTAATCCAAGAACATGGTATATGTCTCCATCTGTTTATATCATCTTTGATTTCTTTCATCAGTGTCTTATAGTTTTCTGAGTACAGGTCTTTTACTTCCTTAGGTAGGTTTATTCCTAGGTATTTTATTCTTTTTGTTGCAGTGGTAATGGGATTGTTTCCTTAATTTCTCTTTCTGATCTTTCATTGTTAGTGTATAGGAATGCAAGCAATTTCTGTGCATTAATTTTGTATCCTGCAACTTTACCAAATTCATTGATTAGCTCCAGTGGTTTTCTGGTGGCGTCTTTAGGATTCTCTATCTATGATATCATGTCATCTGCAAACAGTGACAATTTTACTTCTTCTTTTCCTTTTTGTTATCCTTTTATTTCTTTTTCTTCTCTGATTGCCATGGCTAGGACTTCCAAAACTATGTTGAATAGCAGTGGTGAGAGTGGGCATCCTCGTCTTGTTTCTGATCTTAGAGGAAACGCTTTCAGTTTTTCACCATTGAGAATGCTGTTTGCTGTGGGTTTGTCATATATGGCCTTTATTATGTTGAGGTAGTTTCCCTCTATGCCCACACTCTGCAGAGTTTTTATCGTAAATGAGTGTTGAATTTTCTCAAAATCTTTTCCTTCATCTATTGAGATGATCATATGGTTTTATTCTACAATTTGTTAATATGGTGTATCACATTGATTTGTGTATATTGAAGAATCCTTGCATCCCTGGGAAAAAACCCCACTTGATCATGGTGTATGATCCTTTTAATCTGTTGTTCGATTCTGTTTGCTAGTATTTTGTTGAGGATTTTTACATCTATATTCATCAGTGATATTGGTCTATAATTTTCTTTCCTTGTAGTATCTCTGTCTGATTTTGGTATCAGGGTGATGGTGGTCTCATAGAATGAGTTTGGGAGTGTTCCTTCCCCTGCAATTGTTTTGAAGAATTTGAGAAGGTTGGGTGTTAGCTCTTCTCTAAATGTTTGATAGAATTCACCTGTGATGCCATCTGGTTCTGGACTTCTGTTTGTTGGAAGATTTTTAATCACAGTTTCAATTTCATTGCTAGTGATAGGTTTGTTCATATTTTCTATTTCTTCCTGGTTCAATCTTTGAAGGTTATCCCTTTCTAAGAATTTGTCCATTTCTTCCAGATTGTCCATTTTATTGGCATAGAGTTGCTTGTAGTAGTCTCTTAGGATGCTTTGTATTCCTGTGGTGTCTGTTGTAACTTCTCCTTTTTCACTTCTAATTTTGTTGATTTGCATCCTCTCCCTCTTTTTCTTGAGTCTGGCTAAAGGTTGATCATTTTTGCTTATCTTCTCAAAGAACCAGCTTTTAGTTTTGTTGATCTTTGCTTCCGTTTTCTTTGTTTCTATTTCATTTATTTCTGCTCTGATCTTTAGGATTTCTTTCCTTCTACTAACTTTGGGTTTTGTTCTTCTTTCTCTAGTTCCTCTAGGTGTAAGGTTAGATTGTTTATTTGAGATTTTTCTTGTTTCTTGAGGTAGGCTTGTATTGCTATAAACTTCCCTCTTAGAACTCCTTTTGCTGCATCCCATAGGTTTTGGTCATCGTGTTTTTGTTGTCATTTGTCTCTAGGTAGTTTTTGATTTCCCCTTTGATTTCTTCAGTGATCTCTTGGTTATTTAGTAACGTATTGTTTAGCCTCCATGTGTTTGTGTTTTTTACGGTTTTTTCCGTGTAATTGATTTCTAATCTCATAGCATTGTGGTCGGAACAGCTGCTTGATATGATTTCAGTTTTCTTAAATTTACTGAGGCTTTATCTGTGACCCAAGATGTGATCTATCCTGGAGAATGTTCCGTGTGCAGTTGAGAAGAACGTGTAATCTGCTGTTTTTGGATGGAATGTCCTATAAATATCAATGAACTCTATCTGGTCTATTGTGTCATTTAAAGCTTGTGTTTCCTTATTAATTTTCTGTCTGGCTGATCTCCACTGGTGTAAGTGAGCTGTTAAAGTCCCCCGCTATTATTGTGTTACTGTCGATTTCCTCTTTTATAGCTGTTAGCAGTTGCCTTATACATTGAGGTGCTCCTATGTTGGGTACATATATATTTATAATTGTTATGTCTTCTTCTTGGTTTGATCCCTTGACCATTATGTAGCGTCTTTCCTTGTCTCTTGTAACATTCTTTATTTTAAAGTCTATTTTATCTGATATGAGTATTGCTACTCCAGCTTTCTTTTGATTTTCATTAGCATAGAATATATTTTTCCATCGCCTCACTTTCAGTCTGTATGTGTCCCTAGGTCTGAAATGGGTCTCTTGTAGACAGCATATATATGGGTCTTGTTTTTGTATCCATTCAGCCAGTCTATGTCTTTTGGTTGGAACATTTAGTGCATTCACGTTTAAGGTAATTATCGATATGTATGTTCCTACTACTATTTTCTTAATTGTTATGGGTTTGTCTTGGTGGGTCCTTTTCTTCTCTTGTGTTTCCCACTTAGAGAAGTTCTTTTAGCATTTGGTGTAGAGCTGGTTGCATGGTGCTGAATTCTCTTAGCTTTTGCTTGTCTGTAAGGCTTTTGATTTCTCCATCAAATCTGAATGAGCTCTTTGCAGGGTGCAGTACCCTTGGTTGTAGGTTCTTCCCTTTCATCACTTTAAATTTATCATGCCACTTCCTTCTGGCTTGTAGATTTTCTGCTGAGAAATCAGCTGTTATCCTTATGGGATTTCCCTTGTATGTTATTTGTCATTTTTCCCTTGCTGCTTTCAATAATTTTTCTTTGTCGTTAATTTTTGTCAATTTGATTACTATGTGTCTTGTCATTTTTCTCCTTTGGTTTCTCCTGCCTGGGACACTCTGTGCTTCTGGACTTGGGTGGCTATTTCTTTTCCCATGCTAGGGAAGTTTTTGACCATAATCTCTTCAAATATATTCTCGGGTCCTTTCTCTCTCTCTTCTCCTTCTGGGACCCCTATAATGCGAATGTTGTTGCGTTTAATGTTGTCCCAGAGGACTCTTGGGGTGTCTTCATTTATTTTCATTCTTTTTCTTTATTCTGTTCCATGGCAGTGATTTCCACCTTTCTGTCTTCCAGGCCACTTATCCGTTCTTCTGCCACAGTTATTCTGCTACTGATTCCTTCTAGTGTATTTTTCATTTCAGTTATTACATTGTTCACCTCTGTTTGTTTGTTCTTTAATTCTTCTAGGTGTTTGTTCCTTAATTCTTCTAGGTCTTTGTTAAGCATTTCTTGTGTCTTCTCGATCTTTGCCTCCTTTCTTTTTCTAAGGTCTTGGCTCAACTTCACTATCATTATTCTGAATTCTTTTTCTGGAAGGTTCCCTATCTCCACCTCATTTCGTTTTTTTTCTGGGGTTTTATCTTGTTCCTTGATCTGGTATAAAGTCCTCTGCCTTTTCATTTTATCTATCTTCCTGTGAATGTGGTTTTCCTTCCACAGGCTGCAGAATTGTAGTTCTTCTTGCTTCTGCTGTCTGCTCTCTGGTGGATGAGTCTATCTTAGAGACTTGTGCAAGCTTCCTGATGGGAGGGACTGGTGGTGGGTAGAGCTGGGTGTTGCTTTGGTGGGCAGAGCTTTAATCCGCTTGTCTACGGATTAAATAAAACTTTAATAAAAAGTTGAATCCGCTTGTCTGCTGATGCATGGGGCTGGGTTCCCTCCCTGTTGGTTGTTTGGCCTGAGGCGACCCAGCACTGGAGCCTACCTTGCTCTTGGTGGGGCTAATGGCGGACTCTGGGAGGGCTCACACCAAGGAGTATTTCCCAGAACTTCTGCTGCCAGTGTCGTTGTCCTCACGGTGAGCCACAGCCACAGCCACCAGCTGCCTCTGCAGGAGACCCTCTAAAAGTAGCAGGTAGTTCTGGTCATTCTCCTACGGGGTCACTGCTCCTTCCCCTGGGTCCTGATGTACACACTACTTTGTGTGTGCCCTCCAAGAGTGGAGTATCTGAGTGGAGTTGAGACTCTGAGACTCTGTGTGGAGTCGCACAGACTCTGGGTCCTGTGAAGCTTCGATGTTTTGTGATTCTAGAAATCCTATAGGAGACGGTCCACAGCAGGTGAAGCTAATGTTGTCAGTAGAGGTGTTGAAGCCAAAGATCTGCAGTTCCGGCTAGAGGTGCCGATGTACATACAGGACAAAATCATCTCGTGTGAATGTAGTTCAGGCATGTTTAAGATGAATGCAGTCATGTTAATGCCTACCATATTCTATCTTGAGCCTCTCCTCAGGGACCCCCTCCTCAGTTCCTGAGGCTCCTGTAAGTCATGTACAGGGGACTGGAGAGTGGGCTCTGTCCAGTCTGAGCCCTGAGTTACCCTGTGTGTATCTTAGGATACTTTGTATTTCTGTGGTGTCTGTTGTAACATCATCTCTTTCATTTCAGATTTATTTGGGCCCTCTCTTTTTTAACAAAACATACTACTGTTGTCTTTTATTCTTTACAGAAGTGTAATCAGTGTTTGATCTACTATCCTTACCCTATGTATACTTTTTGCAGTGAGACTTTTACTTTTCTTTGTTTCCTTGTTACTATCAATAATTAGTGAGACTTCTTTTAAGCTACCTTCAACATTGCTTATAAAGCTGCTTTATTAGTGATGACAGAGCCTTAATGGAAGTCATGTTCTGGTTGTAAATTAGAATGCAATGTGCCAGCAAAAAGCCCCTTAAGTTTATGTCTCATTACTTCTTGTTCTTTTTTTAATTTAATTTTTATTTTTTGTCAGAGCAAATTTGATTAAAATGTTTTGTTTCTTCTAGGTGTGCAAGATGTGGTTCTTTTAAACATATACATATATCTATTCTTCTTTGGATCATTTTCCCATGTAGGTTATGACACCATGTTGAGTAGTCTTGTCTTGGTATTACGTAGGTCTTTGGTGATTACATATTTCACATGTGTTTCTATATCTATCTTAACCCCAATATCCTAATGTATCCAATCCTCACACCTTTCCATTTGGTGAACCCTAAGTTTGTTTAATGAATCTGTGATTGCATTTCTCTGTGGAAATATCTTCATTGGTATCAATTTTTAGCTAAGACCTATAAGTGATATTATAGGATATGTGTCTTTTGCTTTCTGACTTAGTACAATTTGCCTGATTAACTCAAGAATCATACACAGTGCTGCAATTGACATTGTTTTGTTTTTTTCCCTGGCTCATATTCCATCTGTACGTGTACCAGTTATTCTTTGGCCACGCACCTCTTGATGGACTTTTTGGTTGCCTCCATGTCTTGGTTATTGTAATACTGCTGCAATGCACATTTGCTTGCCTGTGTCTTTCCAGTTCTATCTCCTTATGTTATAGGCCAAGGAGTGGGCTTGCTGTATCATATGGTAGCTCAGTGTGTACGTTTTAAAGGCACCACCATTCAGTTCTCATTAGTGGCTCTTTCCAGGTTATGTCCCACTTAAAATTGAGGGTATGCATTTCTCCAAAACGCCTTCAATATTTATTGTTTGTAGTTTGCTTGCTGCTGGTTATTCTAACAGGTGCGAGCTGATACCTCTGTGTGGTTGAATTTGCATGTGTCCCATAATCTGTTGAAATTGATCTTTAAAGCATGCTCTTTTTATTTATCAAACTGTGATTACAGCTTAGTTCTTCAAATTGTTTTCTTAAAGTAAGTGTCACATTTTGAAAAGTTTTGGCCATTACCTCCCTCAAGACATTTTGAGGGCAGGTTTCATTTACAGCCCTGAAGTACTTGTTCATATGAAGTGACCATTAACACAGGTATTAAAGCTGCTTTTGCAGGTAACGGCCAGAGGGCAGCAGCCTTTTTACGTTCCCCAATCTGGTAACTAGGGAAAGAGACCTTCAGCTGCAAGAGTGTCCAGCTTTATTTCTCATCCAGCTGTGGGTCTAGATATGGTCAAACAAGGTTGCATCACAGCCCAGGAACGAATTATGTAAAATTTCCTCTCTCTATCACTGTCTTAGGTTTTTGGGTTTTTTAAAGTTATTTATTTTAAAATGGGGTTTCGCTGCTTTTCACTGCTGTGTTTAGCCCGCTTTACACCCACTTGACTCACTTAAAGAGAGATATCAATACATAGGTTTTAAGATTCTTACTAGTCAGATATATTCTTGTGCGGTGAATAGAGGGTGTTGCGTCCAGTTCACTGAGCAAGGAGTAGGTCTTGTCTATTACATATTTGATTTATGGAGTGATATCTGTGCTAATTTCAAATCCCGGGTTTATGCATCACCCACCTCACCTTTCCCGTTAAGCAGCCATAGTGTGTTTTGAAAATGTGTGACTCTGTTCTGTTTTGTAAATCAGTTTAAGTGTAGCGATTTTTACATTCCCTATATAAGTGATGTCTTTGATAAGTGTCTTTTTCTATGTGACTTATTTCACTTAAAATCATCATACCTACATCCACTCATCATGCTGCTAGTAGCCTTATGACATTGATTTCATGGCTGAGTGATATTCCATTGTACATAAGTACCACAACTTCTTTATCAATTTTCCTCTTCCTGGGATGTTTAAGGAGTACCGAAGTGGAGGTTCTTGGGAACAGAGCAGCCCTAAACTTTGGGGTGCCTGTGTCTTGATGATTTTTAGTTTTCCCAATTTATACGCCCATGAGTTGAAGTGCCCTATGCTCACTAAGCTGTGTTTTTTAGATGTTTCAGGACACACCGTACAATTCTCCAGAGTGGCTGTTGGCAAATTACATCCCGCCCATCAGCATAGCAAGGCTCCGATTTCTACATGGACTGTCCTGCTTTTCTGGTTTTTACACTTTTTTCAGCATGACCCTTTGACCAATGGGAAGCGAGACTTCTTTATAGCGCTGATTTGCCTTTCCAGGTTGCTTGGTTGGCCAAAAAGGGCGTATGCGTTTTTTCCTGAATATATTCAGGAAAAAACGCATACGCCCTTTTGGGCCAAGGGCATCATTGTCCACGTTTTGCCACTTTTCATGTGCTTTAAAGGTGATTCGAATCTACCTCCTGAAATCTGTTTCCTGCAATTCTGCCTTGCTTTCAACTCCTCTTGGTTGCCTTCCCTCAATATATTTGTGGCCAAGAGTTATCATTTATAACTCTGCAGGTCTCTGAATTGCAGTGCCCCTGAGCTCCATTTTTCAACTCGCTTTCTTGGGAGCTGGCCGCAAAGCACAGGATTGCTTCAGGCCCTATTCTGGTTCCGGCGTGCAGGCTGAGCCTGTGGTTAATTCTTCTTCCTGATGGGAAAATACAGTGACCTGGGCCTGTCCCAAAACCTAGATCTAGTCTCTCATTGGTTGCCCCTCTTCCCTTTCATCCTCAGAACAAATTGCAACCTGAACGGAACAGGAGGTTAAAGGTGCTGATTCCCCAAGTAGGGAGATTGCTAGTAAAGTAGCTGGAATGGCGAACCCGAACACAAGGAGATGAGAAATGAGGTGCGTTTTAGAAACCTTTCAAAATCACACGGTGTACCATCATCTAGGTTTCTCATGCATGTTTTCGATGTAGGAAGATGCCCTTGAACCTGGAGATTTGGGACCCATGGGATGGGTACCACGCAGTATTACTTTAAAGGGTCTGCGTTTGCTCACCCAACCTCACCCAACCACTCAACCCCAAGAGTGTCCACCCTTATGTCTCATCCAGCTGTGGGTCTAGATATGGTCAATCCAGGTTGCATCACAGCCTCTGAACGAATTTTGTAAGAATTTCTCTCTCTTTCACTGTCTTTGTTTTACGGGTTTTTAAAAGTAATTTATTTTTATAATGGGGTTTAGCTGCCTTTCATGGCTGTGTTTATGCGGCTTTACACCCACTTGACTCACTTCCAGACAGATATCAATACATAGGTTTTAAGATTCTTACTAGTCACATATATTCTTGTGTGGGGAATAGGGGGTGTTGAGTCCAGTTCACTGAGCAAGGAGTAGGTCTTGTCTATTACATATTGGGTGTATGGAACGGTATCTGAGCGAATTTGAAACCCTTGTTTTATGCATCACCCCACCTCACCTTTCCTGTTAAGCAGCTATAGTGTGTTTTCTAAACGTGTGACTCTGTTCTGTTTTGTAATTCAGTTCAAGTGTAGCGGTTTTTACATTCCCTCTATAAGTGATAGCTTATGATAAGTGTCTTTTTCTGTGTGACTTATTTCACTTAGAATCGTCGTACCTAACTCCACTCATCTTGCTTCTACTAGCCTTATGACATTGATTTCATGTCTGAGTGATATTCCATTGTACATTAGGACCACAACTTCTTTATCCATTTTTCTCTTTCCTGGGATATTTAAGGTGTCATGAAGTGGAGGTTCTTGTCAACAGAGCAGCCCTAAACTTTCCGGTGCCTGTGTCTTGCTGATTTTTAGTTTTTCCAATTTATACGCCCATGAGTGGACGTGCCCTATGCTCCCTAAGCTGTTTTTTTTCGATGTTTCAGGACACAACGTATACTTCTCCAGAGTGGCTGTTGGCAATTTACATCCCTCCCATCAGTGTAGCAAGGCTGCCATTTCTCCATGGCCTGTCCTGCATTTCTGGTTTTGACACTTTTTGCAGCATGGCCCTTTTCACCGATGGGAAGCGAGACTTCTTTGTAGCGCTGATTTGCCTTTCCAGGTTGCTTGGTTGGCCAAAAAGTGCGTATGCGTTTTTTCCTGAATATATTCAGGAAAAAACGCATACGCCCTTTTTGGCCAAGGGCATCATTGTCGACGTTTTGCCGCTTTTCATGTGCTTTAAAGGCGATTCGTATCTACCTCCTGAAATCTGTTTCCTGCAATTCTGCCTTTCTTTCAAATCCTCTTCGTTGCCTTCCCTCAATATATCTGTGGATGAGAGTTATCATTTATAACTCTGCGGGTTTGTGAATCGCAGTTTCCCTGAGCTCCATTTTTCAACTGTCTTTTTTGGGAGCTGGCCGCAAAAGCGCGGGATTGCCTCAGGCCCTATTCTGCTTCTGGGCGGCAGGCTGAGCCTGTGGTTAATTCTTCTTCCTGTTGGGAAAATAGAGTGACCTGTGCCTGTCCCAACACCTAGATCTAGTCTCTCATTGGTTGCCCCTCTTCCCGTTCATCCTCAGGACAAATTGCAACCTGTAGGGAACAGGAGGTTAAAGGTGCTGATTCTCCAAGTAGGGAGATTGCTAGTAAAGTAGCTGGAATGGCGAAACCGAGCACAAGGAGATGAGAAATGAGGTGCGTTTTAGAAACGTTTCAAAATCACACGGTGTACCATCTTCTGGGTTTCTCATGCATGTTTTCGATGTAGGAAGATGCCCTTGAACCTGGAGATTTGGGACCCATGGGATGGGTACCACGCAGTATTACTTTAAAGGGTCTGCGTTTGCTCACCCAACCTCACCCAACCTCTCAGCCCCAAGAGTGTCCACCCTTATGTCTCATCCAGGTGTAGGTGTAGATATGGTCAATCCAGGTTGCATCACAGCCTCTGAACGAATTTTGTAAGAATTTCTCTCTCTTTCACTGTCTTTGTTTTACGGGTTTTTAAAAGTAATTTATTTTTATAATGGGGTTTAGCTGCTTTTCATGGTTGTGTTTATGCGGCTTTACACCCACTTGACTCACTTCCAGACAGATATCAATACATAGGTTTTAAGATTCTTACTAGTCACATATATTCTTGTGCGGGGAATAGGGGGTGTTGAGTCCAGTTCACTCAGCAAGGAGTAGGTCTTGTCTATTACATATTGGGTGTATGGAACGGTATCTGAGCGAATTTGAAACCCTTGTTTTATGCATCACCCCACCTCACCATTCCCGTTAAGCAGCCATAGTGTGTTTTCTAAACGTGTGACTCTGTTCTGTTTTGTAATTCAGTTCAAGTGTAGCGGTTTTTACATTCCCTCTATAAGTGATAGCTTATGATAAGTGTCTTTTTCTGTGTGACTTATTTCACTTAGAATCGTCGTACCTAACTCCACTCATCTTGCTTCTACTAGCCTTATGACATTGATTTCATGTCTGAGTGATATTCCATTGTACATAAGGACCACAACTTGTTTATCCATTTTTCTCTTTCCTGGGATATTTAAGGTGTCATGAAGTGGAGGTTCTTGTCAACAGAGCAGCCCTAAACTTTCCGGTGCCTGTGTCTTGCTGATTTTTAGTTTTTCCAATTTATACGCCCATGAGTGGACGTGCCCTATGCTCCCTAAGCTGTTTTTTTTCGATGTTTCAGGACACAACGTACACTTCTCCAGAGTGGTTGTTGGCAATTTACATCCCGCCCATCAGTGTAGCAAGGCTGCCATTTCTCCATGGCCTGTCCTGCATTTCTGGTTTTGACACTTTTTGCAGCATGGCCCTTTTCACCGATGGGAAGCGAGACTTCTTTGTAGCGCTGATTTGCCTTTCCAGGTTGCTTGGTTGGCCAAAAAGGGCGTATGCGTTTTTTCCTGAATATATTCAGGAAAAAACGCATACGCCCTTTATGGCCAAGGGCATCATTGTCGACGTTTTGCCGCTTTTCATGTGCTTTAAAGGCAATTCGTATCTACCTCCTGAAATCTGTTTCCTGCAATTCTGCCTTGCTTTCAAATCCTCTTCGTTGCCTTCCCTCAATATATCTGTGGATGAGAGTTATCATTTATAACTCTGCGGGTTTGTGAATTGCAGTTTCCCTGAGGTCCATTTTTCAACTGTCTTTTTTGGGAGCTGGCCTCAAAAGCGCGGGATTGCCTCAGGCCCTATTCTGCTTCTGGGCGGCAGGCTGAGCCTGTGGTTAATTCTTCTTCCTGTTGGGAAAATAGAGTGACCTGTGCCTGTCCCAACACCTAGATCTAGTCTCTCATTGGTTGCCCCTCTTCACGTTCGTCCTCAGGACAAATTGCAACCTGTAGGGAACAGGATGTTAAAGGTGCTGATTCTCCAAGTAGGGAGATTGCTAGTAAAGTAGCTGGAATGGCGAAACCGAGCACAAGGAGATGAGAAATGAGGTGCGTTTTAGAAACCTTTCAAAATCACACGGTGTACCATCTTCTGGGTTTCTCATGCATGTTTTCGATGTAGGAAGATGCCCTTGAACCTGGAGATTTGGGACCCATGGGATGGGTACCACGCAGTATTACTTTAAAGGGTCTGCGTTTGCTCACCCAACCACACCCAACCTCTCAGCCCCAAGAGTGTCCACCCTTATGTCTCATCCAGCTGTGGGTCTTCATATGGTCAATCCAGGTAGCATCACAGCCTCTGAACGAATTTTGTAAGAATTTCTCTCTCTTTCACTGTCTTTGTTTTATGGGTTTTTAAAAGTAATTCATTTTTATAATGGGGTTTAGCTGCTTTTCATGGCTGTGTTTATGCGGCTTTACACCCACTTGACTCACTTCCAGAGAGATATCAATACATAGGTTTTAAGATTCTTACTAGTCACATATATTCTTGTGTGGTGAATAGGGGGTGTTGAGTCCAGTTCACTGAGCAAGGAGTAGGTCTTGTCTATTACATATTGGGTGTATGGAACGGTATCTGAGCGAATTTAAAACCCTTGTTTTATGCATCACCCCACCTCACCATTCCCGTTAAGCAGCCATAGTGTGTTTTCTAAACGTGTGACTCTGTTCTGTTTTGTAATTCAGTTCAAGTGTAGCGGTTTTTACATTCCCTCTATAAGTGATAGCTTATGATAAGTGTCTTTTTCTGTGTGACTTATTTCACTTAGAATCGTCGTACCTAACTCCACTCATCTTGCTTCTACTAGCCTTATGACACTGATTTCATGTCTGAGTGATATTCCATTGTACATAAGGACCACAACTTCTTTATCCATTTTTCTCTTTCCTGGGATATTTAAGGTGTCATGAAGTGGAGGTTCTTGTCAACAGAGCAGCCCTAAACTTTCCGGTGCCTGTGTCTTGCTGATTTTTAGTTTTTCCAATTTATACGCCCATGAGTGGACGTGCCCTATGCTCCCTAAGCTGTTTTTTTTCGATGTTTCAGGACACAACGTACACTTCTCCAGAGTGGCTGTTGGCAATTTACATCCCGCCCATCAGTGTAGCAAGGCTGCCATTTCTCCATGGCCTGTCCTGCATTTCTGGTTTTGACACATTTTGCAGCATGGCCCTTTTCACCGATGGGAAGCGAGACTTCTTTGTAGCGCTGATTTGCCTTTCCAGGTTGCTTGGTTGGCCAAAAAGGGCGTATGCGTTTTTTCCTGAATATATTCAGGAAAAAACGCATACGCCCTTTTTGGCCAAGGGCATCATTGTCGAACTTTTGCCGCTTTTCATGTGCTTTAAAGGCGATTCGTATCTACCTCCTGAAATCTGTTTCCTGCAATTCTGCCTTGCTTTCAAATCCTCTTCGTTGCCTTCCCTCAATATATCTGTGGATGAGAGTTATCATTTATAACTCTGCGGGTTTGTGAATTGCAGTTTCCCTGAGCTCCATTTTTCAAATGTCTTTTTTGGGAGCTGGCCGCAAAAGCGTGGGATTGCCTCAGGCTCTATTCTGCTTCTGGGCGGCAGGCTGAGCCTGTGGTTAATTCTTCTTCCTGTTGGGAAAATAGAGTGACCTGTGCCTGTCCCAACACCTAGATCTAGTCTCTCATTGGTTGCCCCTCTTCCCGTTCGTCCTCAGGACAAATTGCAACCTGTAGGGAACAGGAGGTTAAAGGTGCTGATTCTCCAAGTAGGGAGATTGCTAGTAAAGTAGCTGGAATGGCGAAACCGAGCACAAGGAGATGAGAAATGAGGTGCGTTTTAGAAACCTTTCAAAATCACACGGTGTACCATCTTCTGGGTTTCTCATGCATGTTTTCGATGTAGGAAGATGCCCTTGAACCTGGAGATTTAGGACCCATGGGATGGGTACCACGCAGTATTACTTTAAAGGGTCTGCGTTTGCTCACCCAACCTCACCCAACCTCTCAGCCCCAAGAGTGTCCACCCTTATGTCTCATCCAGGTGTGGGTCTAGATATGGTCAATCCAGGTTGCATCACAGCCTCTGAACGAATTTTGTAAGAATTTCTCTCTCTTTCACTGTCTTTGTTTTACGGGTTTTTAAAAGTAATTTATTTTTATAATGGGGTTTAGCTGCCTTTCATGGCTGTGTTTATGCGGCTTTACACCCACTTGACTCACTTCCAGACAGATATCAATACATAGGTTTTAAGATTCTTACTAGTCACATATATTCTTGTGCGGGGAATAGGGGGTGTTGAGTCCAGTTCACTGAGCAAGGAGTAGGTCTTGTCTATTACATATTGGGTGTATGGAACGGTATCTGAGCCAATTTGAAACCCTTGTTTTATGCATCACCCCACCTCACCTTTCCTGTTAAGCAGCTATAGTGTGTTTTCTAAACGTGTGACTCTGTTCTGTTTTGTAATTCAGTTCAAGTGTAGCGGTTTTTACATTCCCTCTATAAGTGATAGCTTATGATAAGTGTCTTTTTCTGTGTGACTTATTTCACTTAGAATCGTCGTACCTAACTCCACTCATCTTGCTTCTACTAGCCTTATGACATTGATTTCATGTCTGAGTGATATTCCATTGTACATAAGGACCACAACTTCTTTATCCATTTTTCTCTTTCCTGGGATATTTAAGGTGTCATGAAGTGGAGGTTCTTGTCAACAGAGCAGCCCTAAACTTTCCGGTGCCTGTGTCTTGCTGATTTTTAGTTTTTCCAATTTATACGCCCATGAGTGGACGTGCCCTATGCTCCCTAAGCTGTTTTTTTTCGATGTTTCAGGACACAATGTATACTTCTCCAGAGTGGCTGTTGGCAATTTACATCCCGCCCATCAGTGTAGCAAGGCTGCCATTTCTCCATGGCCTGTCCTGCATTTCTGGTTTTGACACTTTTTGCAGCATGGCCCTTTTGTCCGAAGGGAAGCGAGACTTCTTTGTAGCGCTGATTTGCCTTTCCAGGTTGCTTGGTTGGCCAAAAAGGGCGTATGCGTTTTTTCCTGAATATATTCAGGAAAAAACGCATACGCCCTTTTTGGCCAAGGGCATCATTGTCGACGTTTTGCCGGTTTTCATGTGCTTTAAAGGCGATTCGTATCTACCTCCTGAAATCTGTTTCCTGCAATTCTGCCTTGCTTTCAAATCCTCTTCGTTGCCTTCCCTCAATATATCTGTGGATGAGAGTTATCATTTATAACTCTGCGGGTTTGTGAATTGCAGTTTCCCTGAGGTCCATTTTTCAACTGTCTTTTTTGGGAGCTGGCCGCAAAAGCGCGGGATTGCCTCAGGCCCTATTCTGCTTCTGGGCAGCAGGCTGAGCCTGTGGTTAATTCTTCTTCCTGTTGGGAAAATAGAGTGACCTGTGCCTGTCCCAACACCTAGATCTATTCTCTCATTGGTTGCCCCTCTTCCCGTTCATCCTCAGGACAAATTGCAACCTGTAGGGAACAGGAGGATAAGGTGCTGATTCTCCAAGTAGGGAGATTGCTAGTAAAGTAGCTGGAATGGCGAAACCGAGCACAAGGAGATGAGAAATGAGGTGCGTTTTAGAAACGTTTCAAAATCACACGGTGTACCATCTTCTGGGTTTCTCATGCATGTTTTCGATGTAGGAAGATGCCCTTGAACCTGGAGATTTGGGACCCATGGGATGGGTACCACGCAGTATTACTTTAAAGGGTCTGCGTTTTCTCACCCAACCTCACCCAACCTCTCAGCCCCAAGAGTGTCCACCCTTATGTCTCATCCAGCTGTGGGTCTAGATATGGTCAATCCAGGTTGCATCACAGCCTCTGAACGAATTTTGTAAGAATTTCTCTCTCTTTCACTGTCTTTGTTTTATGGGTTTTTAAAAGTAATTTATTTTTATAATGGGGTTTAGCTGCCTTTCATGGCTGTGTTTATGCGGCTTTACACCCACTTGACACACTTCGAGACAGATATCAATACATAGGTTTTAAGATTCTTACTAGTCACATATATTCTTGTGCGGGGAATAGGGGGTGTTGAGTCCAGTTCACTGAGCAAGGAGTAGGTCTTGTCTATTACATATTGGGTGTATGGAACGGTATCTGAGCAAATTTGAAACCCTTGTTTTATGCATCACCCCACCTCACCTTTCCTGTTAAGCAGCTATAGTGTGTTTTCTAAACGTGTGACTCTGTTCTGTTTTGTAATTCAGTTCAAGTGTAGCGGTTTTTACATTCCCTCTATAAGTGATAGCTTATGATAAGTGTCTTTTTCTGTGTGACTTATTTCACTTAGAATCGTCGTACCTAACTCCACTCATCTTGCTTCTACTAGCCTTATAACATTGATTTCATGTCTGAGTGATATTCCATTGTACATAAGGACCACAACTTCTTTATCCATTTTTCTCTTTCCTGGGATATTTAAGGTGTCATGAAGTGGAGGTTCTTGTCAACAGAGCAGCCCTAAACTTTCCGGTGCCTGTGTCTTGCTGATTTTTAGTTTTTCCAATTTATACGCCCATGAGTGGACGTGCCCTATGCTCCCTAAGCTGTTTTTTTTCCATGTTTCAGGACACAACGTACACTTCTCCAGAGTGGCTGTTGGCAATTTACATCCCGCCCATCAGTGTAGCAAGGCTGCCATTTCTCCATGGCCTGTCCTGCATTTCTGGTTTTGACACTTTTTGCAGCATGGCCCTTTTGACCGAAGGGAAGCGAGACTTCTTTGTAGCGCTGATTTGCCTTTCCAGGTTGCTTGGTTGGCCAAAAAGGGCGTATGCGTTTTTTCCTGAATATATTCAGGAAAAAACGCATACGCCCTTTTTGGCCAAGGGCATCATTGTCGACGTTTTGCCGCTTTTCATGTGCTTTCAAGGCGATTCGTATCTACCTCCTGAAATCTGTTTCCTGCAATTCTGCCTTGCTTTCAAATCCTCTTCGTTGCCTTCCCTCAATATATCTGTGGATGAGAGTTATCATTTATAACTCTGCGGGTTTGTGAATTGCAGTTTCCCTGAGGTCCATTTTTCAACTGTCTTTTTTGGGAGCTGGCCGCAAAAGCGCGGGATTGCCTCAGGCCCTATTCTGCTTCTGGGCGGCAGGCTGAGCCTGTGGTTAATTCTTCTTCCTGTTGGGAAAATAGAGTGACCTGTGCCTGTCCCAACACCTAGATCTAGTCTCTCATTGGTTGCCCCTCTTCCCGTTCATCCTCAGGACAAATTGCAACCTGTAGGGAACAGGAGGTTAAAGGTGCTGATTCTCCAAGTAGGGAGATTGCTAGTAAAGTAGCTGGAATGGCGAAACCGAGCACAAGGAGATGAGAAATGAGGTGCGTTTTAGAAACCTTTCAAAATCACACGGTGTACCATCTTCTGGGTTTCTCATGCATGTTTTCGATGTAGGAAGATTCCCTTGAAACTGGAGATTTGGGACCCATGGGATGGGTACCACGCAGTATTACTTTAAAGGGTCTGCGTTTGCTCACCCAACCTCACCCAACCTCTCAGCCCCAAGAGTGTCCACCCTTATGTCTCATCCAGCTGTGGGTCTAGATATGGTCAATCCAGGTTGCATCAGAGCCTCTGAACGAATTTTGTAAGAATTTCTCTCTCTTTCACTGTCTTTGTTTTACGGGTTTTTAAAAGTAATTTATTTTTATAATGGGGTTTAGCTGCTTTTCATGGCTGTGTTTATGCGGCTTTACACCCACTTGACTCACTTCCAGACAGATATCAATACATAGGTTTTAAGATTCTTACTAGTCACATATATTCTTGTGCGGTGAATAGGGGGTGTTGAGTCCAGTTCACTGAGCAAGGAGTAGGTCTTGTCTATTACATATTGGGTGTATGGAACGGTATGTGAGCGAATTTGAAACCCTTGTTTTATGCATCACCCCACCTCACCTTTCCTGTTAAGCAGCTATAGTGTGTTTTCTAAACGTGTGACTCTGTTCTGTTTTGTAATTCAGTTCAAGTGTAGCGGTTTTTACATTCCCTCTATAAGTGATAGCTTATGATAAGTGTCTTTTTCTGTGTGACTTATTTCACTTAGAATCGTCGTACCTAACTCCACTCTTCTTGCTTCTACTAGCCTTATAACATTGATTTCATGTCTGAGTGATATTCCATTGTACATAAGGACCACAACTTCTTTATCCATTTTTCTCTTTCCTGGGATATTTAAGGTGTCATGAAGTGGAGGTTCTTGTCAACAGAGCAGCCCTAAACTTTCCGGTGCCTGTGTCTTGCTGATTTTTAGTTTTTCCAATTTATACGCCTATGAGTGGACGTGCCCTATGCTCCCTAAGCTGTTTTTTTTCCATGTTTCAGGACACAACGTACACTTCTCCAGAGTGGCTGTTGGCAATTTACATCCCGCCCATCAGTGTAGCAAGGCTGCCATTTCTCCATGGCCTGTCCTGGATTTCTGGGTTTGACACTTTTTCCAGCATGGCCCTTTTGACCGATGGGAAGCGAGACTTCTTTGTAGCGCTGATTTGCCTTTCCAGGTTGCTGGGTTGGCCAAAAAGGGCGTATGCGTTTTTTCCTGAATATATTCAGGAAAAAACGCATACGCCCTTTTTGGCCAAGGGCATCATTGTGGACGTTTTGCCGCTTTTCATGTGCTTTAAAGGCGATTCGTATCTACCTCCTGAAATCTGTTTCCTGCAATTCTGCCTTGCTTTCAAATCCTCTTCGTTGCCTTCCCTCAATATATCTGTGGATGAGAGTTATCATTTATAACTCTGCGGGTTTGTGAATTGCAGTTTCCCTGAGCTCCATTTTTCAACTGTCTTTTTTGGGAGCTGGCCGCAAAAGCGCGGGATTGCCTCAGGCCCTATTCTGCTTCTGGGCGGCAGGCTGAGCCTGTGGTTAATTCTTCTTCCTGTTGGGAAAATAGAGTGACCTGTGCCTGTCCCAAAACCTAGATCTAGTCTCTCATTGGTTGCCCCTCTTCCCGTTCATCCTCAGGACAAATTGCAACCTGTAGGGAACAGGAGGTTAAAGGTGCTGATTCTCCAAGTAGGGAGATTGCTAGTAAAGTAGCTGGAATGGCGAAACCGAGCACAAGGAGATGAGAAATGAGGTGCGTTTTAGAAACCTTTCAAAATCACACGGTGTACCATCTTCTGGGTTTCTCATGCATGTTTTCGATGTAGGAAGATGCCCTTGAACCTGGAGATTTGGGACCCATGGGATGGGTACCACGCAGTATTACTTTAAAGGGTCTGCGTTTGCTCACCCAACCTCACCCAACCTCTCAGCCCCAAGAGTGTCCACCCTTATGTCTCATCCAGCTGTGGGTCTAGATATGGTCAATCCAGGTTGCATCACAGCCTCTGAACGAATTTTGTAAGAATTTCTCTCTCTTTCACTATCTTTTTTTACGGGTTTTTAAAAGTAATTCATTTTTATAATGGGGTTTAGCTGCTTTTCATGGTTGTGTTTATGCGGCTTTACACCCACTTGACTCACTTCCAGACAGATATCAATACATAGGTTTTAATATACTTACTAGTCACATATATTCTTGTGCGGTGAATAGGGGGTGTTGAGTCCAGTTCACTGAGCAAGGAGTAGGTCTTGTCTATTATATATTGGGTGTATGGAACGGTATCTGAGCGAATTTGAAACCCTTGTTTTATGCATCACCCCACCTCACCTTTCCCGTTAAGCAGCCATAGTGTGTTTTCTAAACGTGTGACTCTGTTCTGTTTTGTAATTCAGTTCACGTGTAGCGGTTTTTACATTCCCTCTATAAGTGATAGCTTATGATAAGTGTCTTTTTCTGTGTGACTTATTTCACTTAGAATCGTCGTACCTAACTCCACTCATCTTGCTTCTACTAGCCTTATGACATTGATTTCATGTCTGAGTGATATTCCATTGTACATAAGGACCACAACTTCTTTATCCATTTTTCTCTTTCCTGGGATATTTAAGGTGTCATGAAGTGGAGGTTCTTGTCAACAGAGCAGCCCTAAACTTTCCGGTGCCTGTGTCTTGCTGATTTTTAGTTTTTCCAATTTATACGCCCATGAGTGGACGTGCCCTATGCTCCCTAAGCTGTTTTTTTTCGATGTTTCAGGACACAACGTACACTTCTCCAGAGTGGCTGTTGGCAATTTACATCCCGCCCATCAGTGTAGCAAGGCTGCCATTTCTCCATTGCCTGTCCTGCATTTCTGGTTTTGACACTTTTTGCAGCATGGCCCTTTTCACCGATGGGAAGCGAGACTTCTTTGTAGCGCTGATTTGCCTTTCCAGGTTGCTTGGTTGGCCAAAAAGGGCGTATGCGTTTTTTCCTGAATATAATCAGGAAACAATGCATACGCCCTTTTTGGCCAAGGGCATCATTGTCGACGTTTTGCCGCTTTTCATGTGCTTTAAAGGCGATTCGTATCTACCTCCTGAAATCTGTTTCCTGCAATTCTGCCTTGCTTTCAAATCCTCTTAGTTGCCTTCCCTCAATATATTTGTGGACGAGAGTTATCATTTATAACTCTGAGGTTTTTGAATTGCAGTTTCCCTGAGCTCCATTTTTCAACTGTCTTTTTTGGGAGCTGGCCGCAAAAGCGCGGGATTGCCTCAGGCCCTATTCTGCTTCTGGGCGGCAGGCTGAGCCTGTGGTTAATTCTTCTTCCTGATGGGAAAATAGAGTGACCTGTGCCTGTCCCAACACCTAGATCTAGTCTCTCATTGGTTGCCCCTCTTCCCGTTCATCCTCAGGACAAATTGCAACCTGTAGGGAACAGGAGGTTAAAGGTGCTGATTCTCCAAGTAGGGAGATTGCTAGTAAAGTAGCTGGAATGGCGAAACCGAGCACAAGGAAATGAGAAATGAGGTGCGTTTTAGAAACCTTTCAAAATCACACGGTGTACCATCTTCTGGGTTTCTCATGCATGTTTTCGATGTAGGAAGATGCTCTTGAACCTGGAGATTTGGGACCCATGGGATGGGTACCACGCAGTATTACTTTAAAGGGTCTGCGTTTGCTCACCCAACCTCACCCAACCTCTCAGCCCCAAGAGTGTCCACCCTTATGTCTCATCCAGCTGTGGGTCTAGATATGGTCAATCCAGGTTGCATCACAGCCTCTGAACGAATTTTGTAAGAATTTCTCTCTCTTTCACTGTCTTTGTTTTACGGGTTTTTAAAAGTAATTCATTTTTATAATGGGGTTTAGCTGCTTTTCATGGTTGTGTTTATGCGGCTTTACACCCACTTGACTCACTTCCAGACAGATATCAATACATAGGTTTTAAGATTCTTACTAGTCACATATATTCTTGTGCGGGGAATAGGGGGTGTTGAGTACAGTTCACTGAGCAAGGGGTAGGTCTTGTCTATTGCATATTGGGTGTATGGAACGGTATCTGAGCGAATTTGAAACCCTTGTTTTATGCATCACCCCACCTCACCTTCCCCGTTAAGCAGCCATAGTGTGTTTTCTAAACGTGTGACTCTGTTCTGTTTTGTAATTCAGTTCAAGTGTAGCGGTTTTTACATTCCCTCTATAAGTGATAGCTTATGATAAGTGTCTTTTTCTGTGTGACTTATTTCACTTAGAATCGTCGTACCTAAATCCACTCATCTTGCTTCTACTAGCCTTATGACATTGATTTCATGTCTGAGTGATATTCCAATGTACATAAGGACCACAACTTCTTTATACATTTTTCTCTTTCCTGGGATATTTAAGGTGTCATGAAGTGGAGGTTCTTGTCAACAGAGCAGCCCTAAACTTTGGGGTGCCTCTGTCTTGCTGATTTTTAGTTTTCCCAATTTATACGCCCATGAGTGGACGTGCCCTATGCTCCCTAAGGTGAGTTTTTTCGATGTTTCAGGACACACCGTACACTTCTCCAGAGTGGCTGTTGGCAATTTACATCCCACCCATCACCATAGCAAGGCTGCCATTTCTCCATGGCCTGTCCTGCATTTCTGGTTTTGACACTTTTTGCAGCATGGCCCTTTTGACCGATGGGAAGCGAGCCTTCTTTGTAGCGCTGATTTGCCTTTCCAGGTTGCTTGGTTGGCCAAAAAGGGCGTATGCGTGTTTTCCTGAATATACTCAGGAAAAAACGCATAAGCCCTTTTTGGCCAAGGGCATCATTGTCGACGTTTTGCCGCTTTTCATGTGCTTTCAAGGCGATTCGAATCTACCTCCTGAAATCTGTTTCCTGCAATTCTGCCTTGCTTTCAAATCCTCTTCGTTGCCTTCCCTCAATATATCTGTGGATGATAGTTATCATTTATAACTCTGCGGGTTTGTGAATTGCAGTGTCCCTGAGCTCCATTTTTCAACTGTCTTTTTTGGGAGCTGGCCGCAAAAGCGCGGGATTGCCTCAGGCCCTATTCTGCTTCTGGGCGGCAGGCTGAGCCTGTGGTTAATTCTTCTTCCTGTTGGGAAAATAGAGTGACCTGTGCCTGTCCCAACACCTAGATCTAGTCTCTCATTGGTTGCCCCTCTTCCCGTTCATCCTCAGGACAAATTGCAACCTGTAGGGAACAGGAGCTTAAAGGTGCTGATTCTCCAAGTAGGGAGATTGCTAGTAAAGTAGGTGGAAAGGCGAACCCGAGCACAAGGAGTTGAGAAATGAGGTGCGTTTTAGGAACCTTTCCCGATCACACGGTGTACCATCTTCTGGGTTTCTCATGAATGTTTTCGATGTAGGAAGATGCCCTTGAACCTGGAGATTTGGGACCCATGGGATGGGTACCACGCACTATTACTTTAAAGGTTCTGCGTTTGCTCACCCAACCTCACCCAACCTCTCAGCCTCAAGATTGTCCACCCTTATGCCTCATCCAGCTGTGGGTCTAGATATGGTCAATCCAGGTTGCATCACAGCCCCTGAACGAATTTTGTAAAAATTTCTCTCTCTTTCACTGTCTTTCTTATACGGGTTTTTAAAAGTAATTTATTTTTATAATGGGGTTTAGCTGCTTTTCACGGCTGTGTTTATGCGGCTTTACACCCACTTGACTCACTTCCAGACAGATATCAATACATAGGTTTTAAGATTCTTACTAGTCACATATATTCTTGTGCGGTGAATAGGGGGTGTTGAGTCCACTTCACTGAGCAAGGAGTAGGTCTTGTCTATTACATATTGGGTGTATAGATCGGTATCTGAGCGAATTTGAAACCCTTGTTTTATGCATCACCCCACCTCACCTTTCCCGTTAAGCAGCCATAGTGTGTTTTCTAAACGTGTGACTCTGTTCTGTTTTGTAATTCAGTTCAAGTGTAGCGGTTTTTACATTCCCTCTATAAGTGATAGCTTATGATAAGTGTCTTTTTCTGTGTGACTTATTTCACTTAGAATCGTCGTACCTAACTCCACTCATCTTGCTTCTACTAGCCTTATGACATTGATTTCATGTCTGAGTGATATTCCATTGTACATAAGGACCACAACTTCTTTATCCATTTTTCTCTTTCCTGGGATATTTAAGGTGTCATGAAGTGGAGGTTCTTGTCAACAGAGCAGCCCTAAACTTTGGGGTGCCTGTGTCTTGCTGATTTTTAGTTTTCCCAATTTATACGCCCATGAGTGGAAGTGCCTTATGCTCCCTAACCTGTGTTTTTTCGATGTTTCAGGACACACCGTACACTTCTCCAGAGTGCCTCTTGGCAATTTACATCCCGCCCATCAGCGTAGCAAGGCTGCCATTTCTCCATGGCCTGTCCTGCATTTCTGGTTTTTACACTTTTTTCAGCATAGCCCTTATGACCGATGGGAAGCAAGACTTCTTTGTAGCGCTGATTTTCCTTTCCAGGTTGCTTGGTTGGCCAAAAAGGGCGTATGCGTTTTTTCCTGAATATATTCAGGAAAAAACGCATACGCCCTTTTTGACCAAGGGCATCATTGTCGACCTTTTGCCGCTTTTCATGTGCTTTCAAATCGATTTGAATCTACCTCCTGAAATCTGTTTCCTGCAATTCTGCCTTGCTTTCAAATCCTCTTCATTGCCTTCCCTCAATATATTTGTGGACGAGAGTTATCATTTATAACTTTGCAGGTTTGTGAATTGCAGTGCTCATGTGCTCCATTTTTCAACGGGCTTTTTTGGGAGCTGGCCGCAAAAGCGCAGGATTGCTTCAGACCCTCTTCTGGTTCTGTGGGGCAGGCTGAGCCTGTGGTTAATTCTTCTTCCTAATGGGAAAAAAGATTGACCTGTGCCTGTCACAAAACCTAGAGCAAGTCTCTCATTGGTTCCCCCACTTCCCGTTCATTCTCAGGACAAATTGCAACCTGTACAGAACAGGAGGTTAAAGGTGCTGATTCTCCAAGGGGGGAGATTGCTAGTAGAGTGGATGGAATGGCGAACCCGAGCACAAGGAGATGAGAAATGAGGTGCCTTTTAGAAACCTTTCCCAATCAGACGGTGTACCATCTTCTGGGTTTCTAGTACATGTTTTCGATGTAGGTAGATGCCCTTGAACCTGGAGATTTGGGACCCATTGGACGGGTACCACGCAGTATTACTTTAAAGGGTCTGCATTTGCTCACCCAACCTCACCAAACCTCTCAGCCCCAAGAGTGTCCACCCTTATGTCTCATCTAGCTGTGGGTCTAGATATGGTAAATCCAGGTTGCATCACAGCCCCTGAACGAATTGTGTGAGAATTTCTCTCTCTTTCACTCTCTTTGTTGCATGGGTTTTTAAAAGCAATTGATTTTTATAATGGGCTTTAGCTGCTTTTCACTGCTGTGTTTATGCGGCTTTACACCCACTTGACTCACTTCCAGACAGATATCAATACATAGGTTTTAAGATTCTTACTAGTCAGATATATTCTTGTGCGGTGAATAGTGGGTGTTTAGTCCACTTCACTGAGCAAGGAGTAGGTCTTGTCTAGTACATATTGGGTTTATGGAACGGTATCTGAGCTAATTAGAAACCCTTGTTTTATGCATCACCCCACCTCACCTTTCCCGTTAAGAAGCCATAGTGTGTTTTCAAAATGTGTGACTCTGTTCTGTTTTGTAATTCAGTTCAATGGTAACGGTTTTTACATTCCCTCTATAAGTGATATCTTATAATAAGTGTCTTTTTCTGTGTGACTTATTTCACTTACAATCGTCATACCTAAATCCACTCATCATGCTGCTACTTGCCTTAGGACATTGATTTCATGGCTGAGTGAAATTCCATTGTACATAAGGACCTCAACATCTTTATCCATTTTAATATTTCCTGGGATATTTAAGGAGTCATGAAGTGGAGGTTCTTGTCAACAGAGCAGCCCTAAATTTTGGGGTGCCTGTGTCTTGCTGATTTTTAGTTTTCCCTATTTACACACCCATGAGTGGAAGTGCCCTGTGCTCTCTAAGTTGTGTGTTTTAGATGTTTCAGGACACACCGTACACTTCTCCAGAGTGGCTGTTGGCAATTTACATCCCGCCCATCAGCGTAGCAAGGCTGCCATTTCTCCATGGCCTGTCCTGCATTTCTGGTTTTGACACTTTTTTCAGCACGGCCTTTGAACGATGGGAAGCGAGACTTCATTGTAGCGCTGATTTGCCTTTCCAGGTTGCTTGGTTGGCCAAAAAGGGCGTATGCGTTTTTTCCTGAATATATTCAGGAAAAAACGTATATGCCCTTTTAGGCCAAGGGCATCATTGTCCACGTTTTGCCCCTTTTCATGTGCTTTAAAGGCGATTCGAATCTACCTCCTGATACCTGTTTCCTGCAATTCTGCCTTGCTTTCAAATCCTCTTCATTGCCTTCCCTCAATATATTTGTGTACGAGACTTATCATTTATAACTCTGCAGGTTTGTGAATTGCAGTGTCCCTGAGCTCCATTTTTCAACTGGATTTTTTGGGAGCTTCCCGCAAATGCGCAGGATTGCTTCAGGCCCTATTCTGGTTCCGGGGGGCATGCTGAGCCTGTGGTTAATTCTTCTTCCTGATGGGAAAATAGAGTGACCTGTGCCTGTCACAACACCTAGATCTAGTCTCTCATTGGTTCCCCCTCTTCCCGTTCATCCTCAGGACAAATTGCAACCTGCAGAGAAGAGGAGGTTAAAGGTGCTTATTCCCCAAGTAGGGAGATTCCTAGTAAAGTGGCTGGAAAGGCGAACCCTAGCACAAGGAGATGAGAAATGAGGTGCGTTTCAGAAGCCTTTCCCGATCAGACGGTCTACCATCTTCTGGGTTTCTCATGCATGTTTTCGATGTAGGAAGATGCCCTTGAACCTGGAGATTTGGGACCCATGGGATGGGTACCACGCAGTATTATTTTAAAGGGTCTGCGTTTGCTCACCCAACCTCACCCAAAGTCTCAGCCCCATGAGTGCCCACCTTTATGTCTCAATCACCTGTGGGTCTAGATATGGTCAATCCAGGTTGCATCACAGCCCCTGAACGAATTTTGTAAGAATTTCTCTTTCTTTCCCTGTCTTTGTTTCACGGGTTTTTAAAGGTAATTTATTTTTAAAATGGGGTTTAGCTGCTTTTCACGGCTGTGTTTATGCCACTTTACACTCACTTGACTCTCTTCCAGAGAGAGATCAATACATAGGTTTTCAGATTCTTACTAGTCAGATATATTCTTGTGCGGTGAATAGGGGGTGTTGAGTCCAGTTCACTGAGGAAGGAGTAGGTCTTGTCTATTACATATTTGGTTTATGGAACGGTATCTGAGCTAATTTGAAACCCTTGTTTTATGCATCACCCCACCTCACCTTTCGCGTTAAGCAGCCATAGTGTGTTTTCAAAATGTGTGACTCTGTTCTGTTTTGTAATTCAGTTCAAGGGTATCAGTTTTTACATTCCCTCTCTAAGTGATATCTAATGATAAGTGTGTTTTTCTGTGTGACTTATTTCACTTAGAATCGTCGTACCTAAATCCACTCATCATGCTGCTACTAGCCTTAGGACATTGATTTCATGGCTGAATGATATTCCATTGTACATAAGGACCACAACTTCTTTACCATTTTTTTCATCCCTGGGATATTTAAGATGTACACAAGTGGAGGTTCTTGTAACCAGAGCAGCCCTTTAACTTCTGGGTGCCTGTGTCTTTTTGATTTTTATTTTTCCAATTTATACGCCCATGAATGGATGTGCCCCTTTCTCTCTAGCTGTGTTTTTTAGATGTTTTAGGAAATACCATACCCTTCTCCAGAGTCGCCATTGGCAATTTACATCCCGACCATCAGTGTAACAATGCTCCCTGTCCTCCCTGGCCTCTCCAGTATTTTTTTTTTACACTTTTTTAGGAAGGCGCTTTTGACCGATGGGAAGTGAGACTTCTTTGTAGTGCTGAATTTTATTTCCGGCTTGCTTGGTTGGCCAAAGAGGGCCTATGCGTTTTTTCCTGAATTTATTCAGAAAAAAACACATATGCTCTTTTTGGCCTTGTGCATCATTGTCGACGTTTGGCCGCTTTTCATGTGCTTTAGGGGCTATTCGAATCTGACTCCTGAAATCTGTTTCCTGCAATTCTGCCTTCCTTTCCAATCCTGTTCATTGACTTCCCTCAATATAATTTTGGACGATAGTTATAATTTATAACTCTGCAGGTTTGTGAATTGCAGTGCCCCTGACCTCCATTTTTCAACTCGCTTTTTTGGGAGCTGTCCGCAGAACCGCTGGTTTGCTTCTGGCCCTACTCTGGTTCCCGGTGGCAGGCTAAGCCTTTGCTTAATTCTTCTTCCTGATTGGAAAGTAGAGTGACATGTTCCTGTCCGAACATTTAGGGCTTGGCTCTCCTTGTTTCTCCTCCTTCCCCTTCTTCCTTTGGAAAAATTCCAAATTTTGTGCAACTGGATGTTGAAGGTGCTGACATCCTCAAGTGGGGAGATTTTAAGGAAAAAGGCTGGAGGGGTGAACCCAACAACCAGGAAATTAGGAGTTTTTGTGCCTTTTCCAAAATCTCCCTGATCCAACCGTGTTCCATCTTCTGGGTGTCACAGGCATGTTTTAGCTGTAGGAAAGGTCCCGTGTATGTAAGGAGAACACCAGGGATTTTTCCAAATCAGTGTCTCCCCGAACTCCAATCTGGGGAATTTTTAAGCTACTGGTACATGTGTGTTCTTTAAGGGACTTGGGCCTTAGTCAGAGTCCGAACTTTAGATGATTGAAGTCTTCAGGTTCAGAAACGCTCACCATCGGCCTCCTTTAGTTTCCATTTTATCTGTAGTTGATAGATGATGTCGATATAGATATCTATTGTTTTTCAGATTATTTCCCCTTAGGGGTCATTACAAAATATTGAGTATAGTTCCCTGTGTTATACAGTAGTTCCTTGTTGATGATATATTTTATACATAGCAGTGTGTATATGTTAATCTGAAACTGTTAATTTATCCCTCCTCCCACCTTTCCCCTTTGGTAATAAAAAAATATAAGATTTTATACTTCTCAGAAATCTAGGAGCTGAAAGAGAGGTATCATTTTCAATGGAAAATCATTCAAAACAAGGTTGAAACTTCAACCAAGATTATTAGATGTCCATCCTTGGAAAGAAATCACTGCATTTCTCTACTGTTGACCTGACAAATAAGACAAACCCCTCCACTGAACTTGCTTATAATAAAGTGATGGAAATATCAAATGGAAGTGTTAGAAACATCTTATTTTACACGAGCCTTATACACTGCTTTATGTTAATTACAGTTTGGCTCACACATCTGTTCTTTGAAGTTACAATGTTCTCAAATTCTGTTACTGATCCTGCAGAGTGGGTCCCAACAAGGGTCTCCCTGCCCAGTGTCATTGGAGCCAACAGATCGAGACTGACTTTGGTTCAGAAGCAAAGGAAAACTTTATATTTTGATCAGAGAATGGAGAGGTGAGAGTGTGTGCTCCCTTGCGGGTTGTGGGCCGGGCTGCTGTGTAGAGATCCTGGCAGCGTCAGCAGGAGGGAGGGGGTAGAGCTCTCGAGGGCCGGGTTGGCTGGAGCTCAGGCTCTATGTCGCAGAGTCTGCACGGGACCCCACGAGCTGAGGTGTCGGCCCAGCCATTTTGCACTAGGAAATCGGGTCTGAAGTGTCGGGTGTGGGACCTCTGCATGTGGAAACCTAGGAGCAAGTGAAATTAGACAAAGCACAAAGGAAAAAATGGTTAGACTTTATTTTATTGCCCAGATTCTATTTTCATCTCCCAGGAATTTTTCATGGGCTTTGCCAGTGACAAAGCCCTCCTCTGCCTTTTGTCCCATTCCTCATTCTTGGGGTGCTGAGGGTGCATACACCTCTTCTGTAAATGCTTCGTGCTGAGTTGGGTGTCCTCATACCCGGGGCGAGGGGGAGGACTTCTCCCAAGCAGCCTCCATGTGAGGTTGATTGTCCCCAGGCCTCCTCCCTCACTGCTCGTCTGCCTGAGCACCAGCATTGGAAGTTTTATAGATTCTAATGATCTTTAAGGGTCCAGGAAAGAGATGTGCAGAGACGCTGGGGGGGGGGTGGGCCGTTTTACCCTGCTCCACATTGGTTCGGCCCCCTTAGGCTGACGGTTTCTGCCAGCCTAGATGCTCTGACCAGTAGTCTGCGCTTTCTTCAGTTAGGCCACTGAATTAACGTACAAGCAGCACCAGGTGTCAGAGCCCTGCTTGCTCAACTCCCAGACAGTCCAGGGCCGGTGGTGATCCAGGACCATGATGGCCACTCAGTCAACGGCCTTTTGAAGTAGCCAGGAGTACAGCCGGTCTCATTGGCCGCCGTCACCGCGGTGTCTGTAGGCTTTTCTATGGTGGCAGCGTTATTTACGGTTCCCCTACCAAGTTTATTAGCTCCGCTCTGGGTGCAGTAAGTCCTGTAAGCAATAGTCTGCTCTTTTGGGGCACACTCTTGTTGTTTTCTGAGAGAAGCTCCAGGTCAAGTGATGGTCACACGAGTCGTCATGGGGGCCCATTGCCCCAGGTTGTCTCTCTGGAGGTTGGTGTTGGAGGGCCTCCTCACTCGAGGTCATTGTGCCCACGGAGCAATCCCTGCAACTTCAGGGCATGGTGGGTGGTTAGGATCACCAAGTGGCGTCCTTTTCCCTTAGGAGGGAGCTGGCCTTGTGGGCTGCTGATTTCCAGGTTTTTAGATACCCCCAGTATCCTGGTCGGATGGGGTGGCTGGCCAATGCCTGGAGGGCATTCTTGCATTGTTCCATTTCAAGTGGTCCCAGTTTTTGCACTAATACTCCAAGGGCGATTCGCCTTGGACCAGGAATGTAAAGGTCAAAGGGTTTAGCTAACTTAGGGAGGTCCAGGGCACGGGTCTGAACTGACTGCTCTTTCCATTCTTGAAAGGCCGCTTCTGGATTCTATTCAAAAGGATCATCATCTTTTCCTTTCAGTGTTTCATATAGAGGCCCAGCTATTAGACTGTAGTTAGGGATCCAGATGCAGCAAACCCCGGTCTCCCCAGGAACCCCTAAGCTGTCTTCTAGTTTCAGGAAGGGTGAGGCTGCAAATGGCTTCTTCCCTTTCCTGGGGTGGGCTTCTCCGACCTTCTGAGCGAATGAAGCCCAAGAAGGTCACCTTAGTTTGTGATATTTGAGCCTTTTTCTTGGACACCTTCTATCTTTTATTGGCTAGGTAGTTCAGAGGCCTCCTTAGTCGGGCTGGTGATCAGAATGTCATCTGCATATTGAAGGAGGGTTCCCTTCTCCAGAGGTAGATCTTTTAGGTCTTTAGCTAACGTTTCCCCAAAGATGGTGTGGGAATTTTTGAACCCCTGGGGCAGGACGGCCCAGCAGTATTGTTTTTGTTGTATGTTGAGTCCTGCCACTCACAGCCAAAATTTCTTGTGACTCTGGGACGAATGGAATACAGAAGAAGGCATCATTGAAGTCTAATACAGAATACCATGTCCTGGTGGATGGTAGAATGACCAGCAGGGTGTAGGAATTAGGAACTACTAGATGTATATCCTCTGTGGCTTCACTGACTGTCCTGGCGTCCTCTACCAGGTCCCCAGCAGCCCATGGGGCTCTGGTGGTCAGGCCCCTCCCAGGATATGGAGCTCACCTGGGCAGGTACCCAGCAGCCCACGGGGCTGTGGTGGTTAGGCCCCTCCCAGGATATGGAGCTCACCTGGGCAGGTACCCAGCAGCCCATGGGGCCATCATGGTCAGGCCCCTCCCAGGATATGGAGCTCACCTGGGCAGGTACCCAGCAGCCCACGGGGCTCTCGTGGGCAGGCCCCTCCCTGGATATGGAGCTCCCGTGGACAGGTACCCCGACAGGGCTGGGCACACAGGAACTGTGCACATAGCCCTCATTGCAGAGCACCCCCAGCACACCTGTCACTCAGAGCTGACACAGAGCACCTCAGAGCAGAGCTTGAACTAATAAACAGCAGCTCCAACAGGTCTGTGACCCTAGGCTTCACTCTGTGCGACCTCCCTCTGCCTGGTCTTCCAGGGGCTTCCACAGCAGCCGGGGCACCAGGCCTCTGTCTCCACCCACCACCCCTCCTCTCCCTGACTCCTGGGTTCCTCTCATTAGCAGAGGGTCTTCTTGAAGTTGTCTCCCACTCATGGACCAGATAAAATGATTAGAAAACAAGCCAGGGCTGCCGCCCCTTATCTATCCTGACTCTCGGGACCCTACACCTGTTCCTTGGATCTGGCCGGTGCAGCAAGGCCCATTTTCTGCAAATCTGAGCCCCTGAGGGGCGAGGATTGGCTGACCTGGGCAGCCTGACCCGGCCGGCCAGCCCTTCCCAGGTGTGCCTGGGTTGAGGTCAATATAAACACCCCTCCAGGCAGCAAAAGCTTCTGCAGCTGTGCCTGACGCCATATTCTCTGCCCCATCAGCAGTCTCGGGGTTGGGCTGGTGGGAGGCAGTAGGGCCCACGGCTCTATGAGTGGCCCGTTGTGACTGGGGCTCTACTGGACTTTCTGCAGGAGTTGCCGGGCTGCCACCTGCTAAAGAAGAGGATGTGTCACCCATACTTGCTGCTGGAATTTCTCCCCGGGCAGAGGTAAGGAAGGAAAAAAGCAGTGGGGGCCGGGACAGGAGGGGTACCTCAGGCAGGGAAATGGAAAGTTTCCAGACGAGCGCCCGGGGCCAGGACCATCCTGGCTGGCCTGCAGGCACCAAGTCGGCCTGCGTGCTGTTGCTGGTGTGACTCCAAGCCCCTTCCTCTAGTTTTTAGTCTTTGCACACATTCAGGTGTTTTACCTGGGAACGGTGGGAAAAGTTCAGCAGCAGCTGGCCTGGGGCTCAGCTCACGTCTAGTCAGAGACGCCTCCTCACAGTCCCCCAGCTTTGCAATGAGGACGCTCCTTGTGTGGGGGCTGCTGGCTGCATGGGAGATGATTCCCCACCTGTGACCAACTTAAGAATTGTTTACCACTGGAGCAAGTGTGCTGATAGGGTTTTCCTCTGTATGACCAGTGGGTTCAGTTTTTTTTTTTCTTTTTTGGTTCAAGGTAAGTTTTATTCCTCTTTTTGTATTTATGGATATAAGCATGGAAATCATTCATTCATATAAATACGTCTATGGGAAGGACAGAACTTTTTTTTCTGTTTTATTTTCTTAAGTATTATTTATTTTTTAATTTTTGAATTTATTTTATTCATTTTTTTATACAGCAGGCTCTTATTGGTTATCTATTTTATACATATAAGTGTATATATGTCAATCCCAGGGTCGCAATTCATCCCACCACCACCACCCTGCCACTTTCCCCCCTTGGTGTCCATACATTTGTTCTCTACATCTGTGTCTCTATTTCTGCCTTGCAAACCAGTTCATCTTTACCATTTTTCTAGGTTCTACATGTATGCGTTAATATACGATATTTGTTTTTCTCTTTCTGACTTACTTCACTCTGTATGACAGTCTCTAGATCTATCCACGTCTCTACAAATGACCCAATTTCATTCCTTTTTATGGCTGAGTAATATTCCATTTTATATATGTAGCACATCTTTTCCGTTCGTCTGTCTATGGGCATTTAGGTTGCTTCCATGACCTGGCTATTGTAAATAGTGCTGCAATGAATATTGTGGTGAATATGTCTTTTTGAATTATGCTTTTCTCTGGGTATATGGCCAGTAGTGGGATTGCTGGGTCATATGGTAATTCTATTTTTAGTTTTTTAAGGAACCTCCATACTGTTCTCCATAGTGACTGTATCAATTTACATTCCCACAAATAGTGTAAGAGGGTTCCCTTTTCTCCACACCCTCTCCAGCATTTGTTGTTTGTAGATTTTCTGATGATGCCCATTCTAACTCGTGTGAGGTGATACCTCATTGTAGTTTTGGTTTATATTTCTCTAATAATTAGTGATGTTGAGTAGCTTTTCATGTGTTTCTTGGTCATCTGTATGTCTTCTTGGGACAAATGTCTATTTACGTCATCTGCCCATTTTTGGATTGGTTTGTTTGTTTTTTTACTGTTGAGCTGCATGAGCTGTTTATATACATTGGAGATTAATCCTTTGTCCATTGATTCGTTTGCAAATATTTTCTCCCATTCTGAGGGTTGTCTTTTCGTCTTGTTTGTAGTTTCCTTTGCTTTGCAAAAGCTTTTAGGTTTCATTTGCTCCCATTTGTTTTTGTTTTTTTTTTTTTATTCCATTACTCTAGGAGGTGGATCAAAAAAGATCTTGCTGTGATTTATGTCAAAGAGTATTCTTCCTATGTTTTCCTCTAAGAGTTTTATAGTGTCCGGTCTTACATTTTGGTCTCTAATCCATTTGGAGTTTATTTTTTGTGTATGGTGTTAGGGAGTGTTCTAATTTCATTCTTTTACATGTAACTGTCCATTTTTCCAAGCACCACTTATTGAAGAGACTGTCTTTTCTCCATTGTATACCCTTGCCTCCTTTGTCATAGATTAGTGGGCCATAGGTGTGTAGGTTTATCTCTGGGCTTTCTTTTTTTTTTTTTTTCTTTTACATCTTTATTGGAGTATAATTGCTTTACAATTGTGTGTTAGTTTCTGCTGTATAAAAAAGTGAATCAGCTATGCGTATACATATAACACCATATCCCCTCCCTCTTGCACCTCCCTCTCACTCCCTTATCCCACCCTTTTAGGTGGTCACAAAGCACAGAGCTGATCTCCCTGTGCTATGTGGCTGCTTCCCAGTAGCTATCAATTTTACATTTGGTAGTGTATATATGTCCATACCACTCTCTCACTTTGTCCCAGCTTACCCTTCCCTCTCCCCATGTCCTCAAGTCCTTTCTCTACGTCTGTGTCCTTAATCCTTTCCTGCCCCTAGGTTCTTCATAAACTTTTTTTTTTTTAGATTCCATATATATTTGTTAGCATACGGTATTTGTTTTTCTCTTTCTGACTTACTTCACTCTGTAGGACAGACTCTAGATCCATCCACCTCACTAAAAATAACTCAATTTCGTTTCTTTTTATGGCTGAATAATGTTCCATTGTATATATGTGCCACATCTTCTTTATCCATTTATCTGTTGATGGACACTTAGTTTGCTTCCATGTCCTGGCTATTGTAAATAGAGCTACAGTGAACATTGTGGTACATGACTCTTTTTGAATTATGGTTTTCTCAGGGTAAATGTCCAGGAGTGGGTTTGCTGGGTTGTATGGTAGTTCTATTTTTAGTTTTTAAGGAAGCCCCATACCGTTCTCCCTAGTGGCTATATCAATTTACATTCCCACCAACAGTGCAAGAGGGTTCCTTTTTCTCCAATAAATGCCTCTCCAGCATTTACTGTTGGTAGATTTTTTGATGATGGCCATTCTGACTGGTGTGAGGTGATACCTCACTGTAGTTTTGATTTGCATTTCTCCAATGATTAGTGATGTTCAGCATCCTTTCATGTGTTTGTTGGCAACCTGTATATCTTCTTTGGAGAAATGTCTATTTAGGTCTTCTGCCCATTTTTGGATTGGGTTGTTTGGTTTTGTGATATTGAGCTACATGAGCTGCTTTTTGTAGATTAATCCTTTGCCATTTGCTTCATTTGAAAATATTTTCTCCCATTCTGATGGTTGTCTTTTCATCTTGCTTAAGTTTTCCTTTGCTGTGCAAAAGAATTTATGTTTCATTTGGTCCCATTTTTTAATTTTTGTTTTTATTTCCATTTCTCTAGGAGGTGGGTCAAAAAGGATCTTGCTGTGATTTATGTCATAGACTGTTCTGCTTATGTTTTCTTCTAAGAGTTTTATAGTGGCTGGTCTTATATTTAGGTCTCTAATCCATTTTGAGTTATTTTTGTGTATGGTGTTAGGGAGTGTACTAATTTCATTCTTTTACATGTAGCTGTCCAGTTTTCCCCCCACCACTTACTGAAGACACTGTCTTTTCTCCATTGTATACCCTTGCCTCCTTTGTCATAGATTAGTTAACCATAGGTACGTGGGTTTATCTCTGTGCTTTCTATCCTGTTCTATTGACCTATATTTCTGTTTTTGTGTCAGTACCATATTATCTTGATTTCTGTAGCTTTGTAATATAGTCTGAAGTCTGGAAGTCTGATTCCTCCAGCTCTTTTTTTCCCCCTCAAGACTGCTTTGGCTATCCAGGGTCTTTTGTGTCTCCCTATAAATTTTAAGATTTTTTTTTTCTTGTTCTGTAGAAAATGCCAAAGGTATTTTGATCGGGATTGCATTGAATCTGTAGATTGCTTTGGGTAGTATAGTCATTTTCACAATATTGATTCTTCTAATCCAAGAACATGGTATATGTCTCCATCTGTTTATATCATCTTTGATTTCTTTCATCAGTGTCTTATAGTTTTCTGAGTACAGGTCTTTTACTTCCTTAGGTAGGTTTATTCCTAGGTATTTTATTCTTTTTGTTGCAGTGGTAATGGGATTGTTTCCTTAATTTCTCTTTCTGATCTTTCATTGTTAGTGTATAGGAATGCAAGCAATTTCTGTGCATTAATTTTGTATCCTGCAACTTTACCAAATTCATTGATTAGCTCCAGTGGTTTTCTGGTGGCGTCTTTAGGATTCTCTATCTATGATATCATGTCATCTGCAAACAGTGACAATTTTACTTCTTCTTTTCCTTTTTGTTATCCTTTTATTTCTTTTTCTTCTCTGATTGCCATGGCTAGGACTTCCAAAACTATGTTGAATAGCAGTGGTGAGAGTGGGCATCCTCGTCTTGTTTCTGATCTTAGAGGAAACGCTTTCAGTTTTTCACCATTGAGAATGCTGTTTGCTGTGGGTTTGTCATATATGGCCTTTATTATGTTGAGGTAGTTTCCCTCTATGCCCACACTCTGCAGAGTTTTTATCGTAAATGAGTGTTGAATTTTCTCAAAATCTTTTCCTTCATCTATTGAGATGATCATATGGTTTTATTCTACAATTTGTTAATATGGTGTATCACATTGATTTGTGTATATTGAAGAATCCTTGCATCCCTGGGAAAAAACCCCACTTGATCATGGTGTATGATCCTTTTAATCTGTTGTTCGATTCTGTTTGCTAGTATTTTGTTGAGGATTTTTACATCTATATTCATCAGTGATATTGGTCTATAATTTTCTTTCCTTGTAGTATCTCTGTCTGATTTTGGTATCAGGGTGATGGTGGTCTCATAGAATGAGTTTGGGAGTGTTCCTTCCCCTGCAATTGTTTTGAAGAATTTGAGAAGGTTGGGTGTTAGCTCTTCTCTAAATGTTTGATAGAATTCACCTGTGATGCCATCTGGTTCTGGACTTCTGTTTGTTGGAAGATTTTTAATCACAGTTTCAATTTCATTGCTAGTGATAGGTTTGTTCATATTTTCTATTTCTTCCTGGTTCAATCTTTGAAGGTTATCCCTTTCTAAGAATTTGTCCATTTCTTCCAGATTGTCCATTTTATTGGCATAGAGTTGCTTGTAGTAGTCTCTTAGGATGCTTTGTATTCCTGTGGTGTCTGTTGTAACTTCTCCTTTTTCACTTCTAATTTTGTTGATTTGCATCCTCTCCCTCTTTTTCTTGAGTCTGGCTAAAGGTTGATCATTTTTGCTTATCTTCTCAAAGAACCAGCTTTTAGTTTTGTTGATCTTTGCTTCCGTTTTCTTTGTTTCTATTTCATTTATTTCTGCTCTGATCTTTAGGATTTCTTTCCTTCTACTAACTTTGGGTTTTGTTCTTCTTTCTCTAGTTCCTCTAGGTGTAAGGTTAGATTGTTTATTTGAGATTTTTCTTGTTTCTTGAGGTAGGCTTGTATTGCTATAAACTTCCCTCTTAGAACTCCTTTTGCTGCATCCCATAGGTTTTGGTCATCGTGTTTTTGTTGTCATTTGTCTCTAGGTAGTTTTTGATTTCCCCTTTGATTTCTTCAGTGATCTCTTGGTTATTTAGTAACGTATTGTTTAGCCTCCATGTGTTTGTGTTTTTTACGGTTTTTTCCGTGTAATTGATTTCTAATCTCATAGCATTGTGGTCGGAACAGCTGCTTGATATGATTTCAGTTTTCTTAAATTTACTGAGGCTTTATCTGTGACCCAAGATGTGATCTATCCTGGAGAATGTTCCGTGTGCAGTTGAGAAGAACGTGTAATCTGCTGTTTTTGGATGGAATGTCCTATAAATATCAATGAACTCTATCTGGTCTATTGTGTCATTTAAAGCTTGTGTTTCCTTATTAATTTTCTGTCTGGCTGATCTCCACTGGTGTAAGTGAGCTGTTAAAGTCCCCCGCTATTATTGTGTTACTGTCGATTTCCTCTTTTATAGCTGTTAGCAGTTGCCTTATACATTGAGGTGCTCCTATGTTGGGTACATATATATTTATAATTGTTATGTCTTCTTCTTGGTTTGATCCCTTGACCATTATGTAGCGTCTTTCCTTGTCTCTTGTAACATTCTTTATTTTAAAGTCTATTTTATCTGATATGAGTATTGCTACTCCAGCTTTCTTTTGATTTTCATTAGCATAGAATATATTTTTCCATCGCCTCACTTTCAGTCTGTATGTGTCCCTAGGTCTGAAATGGGTCTCTTGTAGACAGCATATATATGGGTCTTGTTTTTGTATCCATTCAGCCAGTCTATGTCTTTTGGTTGGAACATTTAGTGCATTCACGTTTAAGGTAATTATCGATATGTATGTTCCTACTACTATTTTCTTAATTGTTATGGGTTTGTCTTGGTGGGTCCTTTTCTTCTCTTGTGTTTCCCACTTAGAGAAGTTCTTTTAGCATTTGGTGTAGAGCTGGTTGCATGGTGCTGAATTCTCTTAGCTTTTGCTTGTCTGTAAGGCTTTTGATTTCTCCATCAAATCTGAATGAGCTCTTTGCAGGGTGCAGTACCCTTGGTTGTAGGTTCTTCCCTTTCATCACTTTAAATTTATCATGCCACTTCCTTCTGGCTTGTAGATTTTCTGCTGAGAAATCAGCTGTTATCCTTATGGATTTCCCTTGTATGTTATTTGTCATTTTTCCCTTGCTGCTTTCAATAATTTTTCTTTGTCGTTAATTTTTGTCAATTTGATTACTATGTGTCTTGTCATTTTTCTCCTTTGGTTTCTCCTGCCTGGGACACTCTGTGCTTCTGGACTTGGGTGGCTATTTCTTTTCCCATGCTAGGGAAGTTTTTGACCATAATCTCTTCAAATATATTCTCGGGTCCTTTCTCTCTCTCTTCTCCTTCTGGGACCCCTATAATGCGAATGTTGTTGCGTTTAATGTTGTCCCAGAGGACTCTTGGGGTGTCTTCATTTATTTTCATTCTTTTTCTTTATTCTGTTCCATGGCAGTGATTTCCACCTTTCTGTCTTCCAGGCCACTTATCCGTTCTTCTGCCACAGTTATTCTGCTACTGATTCCTTCTAGTGTATTTTTCATTTCAGTTATTACATTGTTCACCTCTGTTTGTTTGTTCTTTAATTCTTCTAGGTGTTTGTTCCTTAATTCTTCTAGGTCTTTGTTAAGCATTTCTTGTGTCTTCTCGATCTTTGCCTCCTTTCTTTTTCTAAGGTCTTGGCTCAACTTCACTATCATTATTCTGAATTCTTTTTCTGGAAGGTTCCCTATCTCCACCTCATTTCGTTTTTTTTCTGGGGTTTTATCTTGTTCCTTGATCTGGTATAAAGTCCTCTGCCTTTTCATTTTATCTATCTTCCTGTGAATGTGGTTTTCCTTCCACAGGCTGCAGAATTGTAGTTCTTCTTGCTTCTGCTGTCTGCTCTCTGGTGGATGAGTCTATCTTAGAGACTTGTGCAAGCTTCCTGATGGGAGGGACTGGTGGTGGGTAGAGCTGGGTGTTGCTTTGGTGGGCAGAGCTTTAATCCGCTTGTCTATGGATTAAATAAAACTTTAATAAAAAGTTGAATCCGCTTGTCTGCTGATGCATGGGGCTGGGTTCCCTCCCTGTTGGTTGTTTGGCCTGAGGCGACCCAGCACTGGAGCCTACCTTGCTCTTGGTGGGGCTAATGGCGGACTCTGGGAGGGCTCACACCAAGGAGTATTTCCCAGAACTTCTGCTGCCAGTGTCGTTGTCCTCACGGTGAGCCACAGCCACAGCCACCAGCTGCCTCTGCAGGAGACCCTCTAAAAGTAGCAGGTAGTTCTGGTCATTCTCCTACGGGGTCACTGCTCCTTCCCCTGGGTCCTGATGTACACACTACTTTGTGTGTGCCCTCCAAGAGTGGAGTATCTGAGTGGAGTTGAGACTCTGAGACTCTGTGTGGAGTCGCACAGACTCTGGGTCCTGTGAAGCTTCGATGTTTTGTGATTCTAGAAATCCTATAGGAGACGGTCCACAGCAGGTGAAGCTAATGTTGTCAGTAGAGGTGTTGAAGCCAAAGATCTGCAGTTCCGGCTAGAGGTGCCGATGTACATACAGGACAAAATCATCTCGTGTGAATGTAGTTCAGGCATGTTTAAGATGAATGCAGTCATGTTAATGCCTACCATATTCTATCTTGAGCCTCTCCTCAGGGACCCCCTCCTCAGTTCCTGAGGCTCCTGTAAGTCATGTACAGGGGACTGGAGAGTGGGCTCTGTCCAGTCTGAGCCCTGAGTTACCCTGTGTGTATCTTAGGATACTTTGTATTTCTGTGGTGTCTGTTGTAACATCATCTCTTTCATTTCAGATTTATTTGGGCCCTCTCTTTTTTAACAAAACATACTACTGTTGTCTTTTATTCTTTACAGAAGTGTAATCAGTGTTTGATCTACTATCCTTACCCTATGTATACTTTTTGCAGTGAGACTTTTACTTTTCTTTGTTTCCTTGTTACTATCAATAATTAGTGAGACTTCTTTTAAGCTACCTTCAACATTGCTTATAAAGCTGCTTTATTAGTGATGACAGAGCCTTAATGGAAGTCATGTTCTGGTTGTAAATTAGAATGCAATGTGCCAGCAAAAAGCCCCTTAAGTTTATGTCTCATTACTTCTTGTTCTTTTTTTAATTTAATTTTTATTTTTTGTCAGAGCAAATTTGATTAAAATGTTTTGTTTCTTCTAGGTGTGCAAGATGTGGTTCTTTTAAACATATACATATATCTATTCTTCTTTGGATCATTTTCCCATGTAGGTTATGACACCATGTTGAGTAGTCTTGTCTTGGTATTACGTAGGTCTTTGGTGATTACATATTTCACATGTGTTTCTATATCTATCTTAACCCCAATATCCTAATGTATCCAATCCTCACACCTTTCCATTTGGTGAACCCTAAGTTTGTTTAATGAATCTGTGATTGCATTTCTCTGTGGAAATATCTTCATTGGTATCAATTTTTAGCTAAGACCTATAAGTGATATTATAGGATATGTGTCTTTTGCTTTCTGACTTAGTACAATTTGCCTGATTAACTCAAGAATCATACACAGTGCTGCAATTGACATTGTTTTGTTTTTTTCCCTGGCTCATATTCCATCTGTACGTGTACCAGTTATTCTTTGGCCACGCACCTCTTGATGGACTTTTTGGTTGCCTCCATGTCTTGGTTATTGTAATACTGCTGCAATGCACATTTGCTTGCCTGTGTCTTTCCAGTTCTATCTCCTTATGTTATAGGCCAAGGAGTGGGCTTGCTGTATCATATGGTAGCTCAGTGTGTACGTTTTAAAGGCACCACCATTCAGTTCTCATTAGTGGCTCTTTCCAGGTTATGTCCCACTTAAAATTGAGGGTATGCATTTCTCCAAAACGCCTTCAATATTTATTGTTTGTAGTTTGCTTGCTGCTGGTTATTCTAACAGGTGCGAGCTGATACCTCTGTGTGGTTGAATTTGCATGTGTCCCATAATCTGTTGAAATTGATCTTTAAAGCATGCTCTTTTTATTTATCAAACTGTGATTACAGCTTAGTTCTTCAAATTGTTTTCTTAAAGTAAGTGTCACATTTTGAAAAGTTTTGGCCATTACCTCCCTCAAGACATTTTGAGGGCAGGTTTCATTTACAGCCCTGAAGTACTTGTTCATATGAAGTGACCATTAACACAGGTATTAAAGCTGCTTTTGCAGGTAACGGCCAGAGGGCAGCAGCCTTTTACGTTCCCCAATCTGGTAACTAGGGAAAGAGACCTTCAGCTGCAAGAGTGTCCAGCTTTATTTCTCATCCAGCTGTGGGTCTAGATATGGTCAAACAAGGTTGCATCACAGCCCAGGAACGAATTATGTAAAATTTCCTCTCTCTATCACTGTCTTAGGTTTTTGGGTTTTTTAAAGTTATTTATTTTAAAATGGGGTTTCGCTGCTTTTCACTGCTGTGTTTAGCCCGCTTTACACCCACTTGACTCACTTAAAGAGAGATATCAATACATAGGTTTTAAGATTCTTACTAGTCAGATATATTCTTGTGCGGTGAATAGAGGGTGTTGCGTCCAGTTCACTGAGCAAGGAGTAGGTCTTGTCTATTACATATTTGATTTATGGAGTGATATCTGTGCTAATTTCAAATCCCGGGTTTATGCATCACCCACCTCACCTTTCCCGTTAAGCAGCCATAGTGTGTTTTGAAAATGTGTGACTCTGTTCTGTTTTGTAAATCAGTTTAAGTGTAGCGATTTTTACATTCCCTATATAAGTGATGTCTTTGATAAGTGTCTTTTTCTATGTGACTTATTTCACTTAAAATCATCATACCTACATCCACTCATCATGCTGCTAGTAGCCTTATGACATTGATTTCATGGCTGAGTGATATTCCATTGTACATAAGTACCACAACTTCTTTATCAATTTTCCTCTTCCTGGGATGTTTAAGGAGTACCGAAGTGGAGGTTCTTGGGAACAGAGCAGCCCTAAACTTTGGGGTGCCTGTGTCTTGATGATTTTTAGTTTTCCCAATTTATACGCCCATGAGTTGAAGTGCCCTATGCTCACTAAGCTGTGTTTTTTAGATGTTTCAGGACACACCGTACAATTCTCCAGAGTGGCTGTTGGCAAATTACATCCCGCCCATCAGCATAGCAAGGCTCCGATTTCTACATGGACTGTCCTGCTTTTCTGGTTTTTACACTTTTTTCAGCATGACCCTTTGACCAATGGGAAGCGAGACTTCTTTATAGCGCTGATTTGCCTTTCCAGGTTGCTTGGTTGGCCAAAAAGGGCGTATGCGTTTTTTCCTGAATATATTCAGGAAAAAACGCATACGCCCTTTTGGGCCAAGGGCATCATTGTCCACGTTTTGCCACTTTTCATGTGCTTTAAAGGTGATTCGAATCTACCTCCTGAAATCTGTTTCCTGCAATTCTGCCTTGCTTTCAACTCCTCTTGGTTGCCTTCCCTCAATATATTTGTGGCCAAGAGTTATCATTTATAACTCTGCAGGTCTCTGAATTGCAGTGCCCCTGAGCTCCATTTTTCAACTCGCTTTCTTGGGAGCTGGCCGCAAAGCACAGGATTGCTTCAGGCCCTATTCTGGTTCCGGCGTGCAGGCTGAGCCTGTGGTTAATTCTTCTTCCTGATGGGAAAATACAGTGACCTGGGCCTGTCCCAAAACCTAGATCTAGTCTCTCATTGGTTGCCCCTCTTCCCTTTCATCCTCAGAACAAATTGCAACCTGAACGGAACAGGAGGTTAAAGGTGCTGATTCCCCAAGTAGGGAGATTGCTAGTAAAGTAGCTGGAATGGCGAAACCGAGCACAAGGAGATGAGAAATGAGGTGCGTTTTAGAAACCTTTCAAAATCACACGGTGTACCATCATCTAGGTTTCTCATGCATGTTTTCGATGTAGGAAGATGCCCTTGAACCTGGAGATTTGGGACCCATGGGATGGGTACCACGCAGTATTACTTTAAAGGGTCTGCGTTTGCTCACCCAACCTCACCCAACCACTCAACCCCAAGAGTGTCCACCCTTATGTCTCATCCAGCTGTGGGTCTAGATATGGTCAATCCAGGTTGCATCACAGCCTCTGAACGAATTTTGTAAGAATTTCTCTCTCTTTCACTGTCTTTGTTTTACGGGTTTTTAAAAGTAATTTATTTTTATAATGGGGTTTAGCTGCCTTTCATGGCTGTGTTTATGCGGCTTTACACCCACTTGACTCACTTCCAGACAGATATCAATACATAGGTTTTAAGATTCTTACTAGTCACATATATTCTTGTGCGGGGAATAGGGGGTGTTGAGTCCAGTTCACTGAGCAAGGAGTAGGTCTTTCCTATTACATATTGGGTGTATGGAACGGTATCTGAGCGAATTTGAAACCCTTGTTTTATGCATCACCCCACCTCACCTTTCCTGTTAAGCAGCTATAGTGTGTTTTCTAAACGTGTGACTCTGTTCTGTTTTGTAATTCAGTTCAAGTGTAGCGGTTTTTACATTCCCTCTATAAGTGATAGCTTATGATAAGTGTCTTTTTCTGTGTGACTTATTTCACTTAGAATCGTTGTACCTAACTCCACTCATCTTGCTTCTACTAGCCTTATGACATTGATTTCATGTCTGAGTGATATTCCATTGTACATAAGGACCACAACTTCTTTATCCATTTTTCTCTTTCCTGGGATATTTAAGGTGTCATGAAGTGGAGGTTCTTGTCAACAGAGCAGCCCTAAACTTTCCAGTGCCTGTGTCTTGCTGATTTTTAGTTTTTCCAATTTATACGCCCATGAGTGGACGTGCCCTATGCTCCCTAAGCTGATTTTTTTCCATGTTTCAGGACACAACGTATACTTCTCCAGAGTGGCTGTTGGCAATTTACATCCCGCCCATCAGTGTAGCAAGGCTGCCATTTCTCCATGGCCTGTCCTGCATTTCTGGTTTTGACACTTTTTGCAGCATGGCCCTTTTCACCGATGGGAAGCGAGACTTCTTTGTAGCGCTGATTTGCCTTTCCAGGTTGCTTGTTTGGCCAAAAAGGGCGTATGCGTTTTTTCCTGAATATATTCAGGAAAAAACGCATAAGCCCTTTTTGGCCAAGGGCATCATTGTCGACGTTTTGCCGCTTTTCATGTGCTTTAAAGGCGATTCGTATCTACCTCCTGAAATCTGTTTCCTGCAATTCTGCCTTGCTTTCAAATCCTCTTCGTTGCCTTCCCTCAATATATCTGTGGATGAGAGTTATCATTTATAACTCTGCGGGTTTGTGAATTGCAGTTTCCCTGAGGTCCATTTTTCAACTGTCTTTTTTGGGAGCTGGCCGCAAAATCGCGGGATTGCCTCAGGCCCTATTCTGCTTCTGGGCGGCAGGCTGAGCCTGTGGTTAATTCTTCTTCCTGTTGGGAAAATAGAGTGACCTGTGCCTGTCCCAACACCTAGATCTAGTCTCTCATTGGTTGCCCCTCTTCCCGTTCATCCTCAGGACAAATTGCAACCTGTAGGGAACAGGAGGTTAAAGGTGCTGATTCTCCAAGTAGGGAGATTGCTAGTAAAGTAGCTGGAATGGCGAAACCGAGCACAAGGAGATGAGAAATGAGGTGCGTTTTAGAAACCTTTCAAAATCACACGGTGTACCATCTTCTGGGTTTCTCATGCATGTTTTCGATGTAGGAAGATGCCCTTGAACCTGGAGATTTGGGACCCATGGGATGGGTACCACGCAGTATTACTTTAAAGGGTCTGCGTTTGCTCACCCAACCACACCCAACCTCTCAGCCCCAAGAGTGTCCACCCTTATGTCTCATCCAGCTGTGGGTCTTGATATGGTCAATCCAGTTTGCATCACAGCCTCTGAACGAATTTTGTAAGAATTTCTCTCTCTTTCACTGTCTTTGTTTTATGGGTTTTTAAAAGTAATTTATTTTTATAATGGGGTTTAGCTGCTTTTCATGGCTGTGTTTATGCGGCTTTACACCCACTTGACTCACTTCCAGAGAGATATCAATACATAGGTTTTAAGATTCTTACTAGTCACATATATTCTTGTGTGGTGAATAGGGGGTGTTGAGTCCAGTTCACTGAGAAAGGAGTAGGTCTTGTCTATTACATATTGGGTGTATGGAACGGTATCTGAGCGAATTTAAAACCCTTGTTTTATGCATCACCCCACCTCACCATTCCCGTTAAGCAGCCATAGTGTGTTTTCTAAACGTGTGACTCTGTTCTGTTTTGTAATTCAGTTCAAGTGTAGCGGTTTTTACATTCCCTCTATAAGTGATAGCTTATGATAAGTGTCTTTTTCTGTGTGACTTATTTCACTTAGAATCGTCGTACCTAACTCCACTCATCTTGCTTCTACTAGCCTTATGACATTGATTTCATGTCTGAGTGATATTCCATTGTACATAAGGACCACAACTTCTTTATCCATTTTTCTCTTTCCTGGGATATTTAAGGTGTCATGAAGTGGAGGTTCTTGTCAACAGAGCAGCCCTAAACTTTCCGGTGCCTGTGTCTTGCTGATTTTTAGTTTTTTCAATTTATACGCCCATGAGTGGACGTGCCCTATGCTCCCTAAGCTGTTTTTTTTCGATGTTTCAGGACACAACGTACACTTCTCCAGAGTGGTTGTTGGCAATTTACATCCCGCCCATCAGTGTAGCAAGGCTGCCATTTCTCCATGGCCTGTCCTGCATTTCTGGTTTTGACACTTTTTGCAGCATGGCCCTTTTCACCGATGGGAAGCGAGACTTCTTTGTAGCGCTGATTTGCCTTTCCAGGTTGCTTGGTTGGCCAAAAAGGGCGTATGCGTTTTTTCCTGAATATATTCAGGAAAAAACGCATACGCCCTTTTTGGCCAAGGGCATCATTGTCGACGTTTTGCCGCTTTTCATGTGCTTTAAAGGCGATTCGTATCTACCTCCTGAAATCTGTTTCCTGCAATTCTGCCTTGCTTTCAAATCCTCTTCGTTGCCTTCCCTCAATATATCTGTGGATGAGAGTTATCATTTATAACTCTGCGGGTTTGTGAATTGCAGTTTCCCTGAGGTCCATTTTTCAACTGTCTTTTTTGGGAGCTGGCCTCAAAAGTGCGGGATTGCCTCAGGCCCTATTCTGCTTCTGGGCGGCAGGCTGAGCCTGTGGTTAATTCTTCTTCCTGTTGGGAAAATAGAGTGACCTGTGCCTGTCCCAACACCTAGATCTAGTCTCTCATTGGTTGCCCCTCTTCCCGTTCGTCCTCAGGACAAATTGCAACCTGTAGGGAACAGGAGGTTAAAGGTGCTGATTCTCCAAGTAGGGAGATTGCTAGTAAAGTAGCTGGAATGGCGAAACCGAGCACAAGGAGATGAGAAATGAGGTGCGTTTTAGAAACCTTTCAAAATCACACGGTGTACCATCTTCTGGGTTTCTCATGCATGTTTTCGATGTAGGAAGATGCCCTTGAACCTGGAGATTTGGGACCCATGGGATGGGTACCACGCAGTATTACTTTAAAGGGTCTGCGTTTGCTCACCCAACCACACCCAACCTCTCAGCCCCAAGAGTGTCCACCCTTATGTCTCATGCAGCTGTGGGTCTTGATATGGTCAATCCAGGTTGCATCACAGCCTCTGAACGAATTTTGTAAGAATTTCTCTCTCTTTCACTGTCTTTGTTTTACGGGTTTTTAAAAGTAATTTATTTTTATAATGGGGTTTAACTGCTTTTCATGGCTGTGTTTATGCGGCTTTACACCCACTTGACTCACTTCCAGAGAGATATCAATACATAGGTTTTAAGATTCTTACTAGTCACATATATTCTTGTGTGGTGAATAGGCGTTGTTGAGTCCAGTTCACTGAGCAAGGAGTAGGTCTTGTCTATTACATATTGGGTGTATGGAACGGTATCTGAGCGAATTTGAAACCCTTGTTTTATGCATCACCCCACCTCACCATTCCCGTTAAGCAGCCATAGTTTGTTTTCTAAACGTGTGACTCTGTTCTGTTTTGTAATTCAGTTCAAGTGTAGCGGTTTTTACATTCCCTCTATAAGTGATAGCTTATGATAAGTGTCTTTTTCTGTGTGACTTATTTCACTTAGAATCGTCGTACCTAACTCCACTCATCTTGCTTCTACTAGCCTTATGACATTGATTTCATGTCTGAGTGATATTCCATTGTACATAAGGACCACAACTTCTTTATCCATTTTTCTCTTTCCTGGGATATTTAAGGTGTCATGAAGTGGAGGTTCTTGTCAACAGAGCAGCCCTAAACTTTCTGGTGCCTGTGTCTTGCTGATTTTTAGTTTTTCCAATTTATACGCCCATGAGTGGACGTGCCCTATGCTCCCTAAGCTGTTTTTTTTCGATGTTTCAGGACACAACGTACACTTCTCCAGAGTGGCTGTTGGCAATTTACATCCCGCCCATCAGTGTAGCAAGGCTGCCATTTCTCCATGGCCTGTCCTGCATTTCTGGTTTTGACACTTTTTGCAGCATGGCCCTTTTCACCGATGGGAAGCGAGACTTCTTTGTAGCGCTGATTTGCCTTTCCAGGTTGCTTGGTTGGCCAAAAAGGGCGTATGCGTTTTTTCCTGAATATATTCAGGAAAAAACGCATACGCCCTTTTTGGCCAAGGGCATCATTGTCGACCTTTTGCCGCTTTTCATGTGCTTTAAAGGCGATTCGTATCTACCTCCTGAAATCTGTTTCCTGCAATTCTGCCTTGCTTTCAAATCCTCTTCGTTGCCTTCCCTCAATATATCTGTGGATGAGAGTTATCATTTATAACTCTGCGGGTTTGTGAATTGCAGTTTCCCTGAGCTCCATTTTTCAAATGTCTTTTTTGGGAGCTGGCCGCAAAAGCGCGGGATTGCCTCAGGCCCTATTCTGCTTCTGGGCGGCAGGCTGAGCCTGTGGTTAATTCTTCTTCCTGTTGGGAAAATAGAGTGACCTGTGCCTGTCCCAACACCTAGATCTAGTCTCTCATTGGTTGCCCCTCTTCCCGTTCGTCCTCAGGACAAATTGCAACCTGTAGGGAACAGGAGGTTAAAGGTGCTGATTCTCCAAGTAGGGAGATTGCTAGTAAAGTAGCTGGAATGGCGAAACCGAGCACAAGGAGATGAGAAATGAGGTGCGTTTTAGAAACCTTTCAAAATCACACGGTGTACCATCTTCTGGGTTTCTCATGCATGTTTTCGATGTAGGAAGATGCCCTTGAACCTGGAGATTTGGGACCCATGGGATGGGTACCACGCAGTATTACTTTAAAGGGTCTGCGTTTGCTCACCCAACCTCACCCAACCTCTCAGCCCCAAGAGTGTCCACCCTTATGTCTCATCCAGGTGTGGGTCTAGATATGGTCAATCCAGGTTGCATCACAGCCTCTGAACGAATTTTGTAAGAATTTCTCTCTCTTTCACTGTCTTTGTTTTACGGGTTTTTAAAAGTAATTTATTTTTATAATGGGGTTTAGCTGCTTTTCATGGTTGTGTTTATGCGGCTTTACACCCACTTGACTCACTTCCAGACAGATATCAATACATAGGTTTTAAGATTCTTACTAGTCACATATATTCTTGTGCGGGGAATAGGGGGTGTTGAGTCCAGTTCACTGAGCAAGGAGTAGGTCTTGTCTATTACATATTGGGTGTATGGAACGGTATCTGAGCGAATTTGTAACCCTTGTTTTATGCATCACCCCACCTCACCATTCCCGTTAAGCAGCCATAGTGTGTTTTCTAAACGTGTGACTCTGTTCTGTTTTGTAATTCAGTTCAAGTGTAGCGGTTTTTACATTCCCTCTATAAGTGATAGCTTATGATAAGTGTCTTTTTCTGTGTGACTTATTTCACTTAGGATCGTCGTACCTAACTCCACTCATCTTGCTTCTACTAGCCTTATGACATTGATTTCATGTCTGAGTGATATTCCATTGTACATAAGGACCACAACTTGTTTATCCATTTTTCTCTTTCCTGGGATATTTAAGGTGTCATGAAGTGGAGGTTCTTGTCAACAGAGCAGCCCTAAACTTTCGGGTGCCTGTGACTTGCTGATTTTTAGTTTTTCCAATTTATACGCCCATGAGTGGACGTGCCCTATGCTCCCTAAGCTGTTTTTTTTCGAAGTTTCAGGACACAACGTACACTTCTCCAGAGTGGTTGTTGGCAATTTACATCCCGCCCATCAGTGTAGCAAGGCTGCCATTTCTCCATGGCCTGTCCTGCATTTCTGGTTTTGACACTTTTTGCAGCATGGCCCTTTTCACCGATGGGAAGCGAGACTTCTTTGTAGCGCTGATTTGCCTTTCCAGGTTGCTTGGTTGGCCAAAAAGGGCGTATGCGTTTTTTCCTGAATATATTCAGGAAAAAACGCATACGCCCTTTTTGGCCAAGGGCATCATTGTCGACGTTTTGCCGCTTTTCATGTGCTTTAAAGGCGATTCGTATCTACCTCCTGAAATCTGTTTCCTGCAATTCTGCCTTGCTTTCAAATCCTCTTCGTTGCCTTCCCTCAATATATCTGTGGATGAGAGTTATCATTTATAACTCTGCGAGTTTGTGAATTGCAGTTTCCCTGAGCTCCATTTTTCAACTGTCTTTTTTGGGAGCTGGCCGCAAAAGCGCGGGATTGCCTCAGGCCCTATTCTGCTTCTGGGCGGCAGGCTGAGCCTGTGGTTAATTCTTCTTCCTGTTGGGAAAATAGAGTGACCTGTGCCTGTCCCAACACCTAGATCTAGTCTCTCATTGGTTGCCCCTCTTCCCGTTCGTCCTCAGGACAAATTGCAACCTGTAGGAAACAGGAGGTTAAAGGTGCTGATTCTCCAAGTAGGGAGATTGCTAGTAAAGTAGCTGGAATGGCGAAACCGAGCACAAGGAGATGAGAAATGAGGTGCGTTTTAGAAACGTTTCAAAATCACACGGTGTACCATCTTCTGGGTTTCTCATGCATGTTTTCGATGTAGGAAGATGCCCTTGAACCTGGAGATTTGGGACCCATGGGATGGGTACCACGCAGTATTACTTTAAAGGGTCTGCGTTTGCTCACCCAACCTCACCCAACCTCTCAGCCCCAAGAGTGTCCACCCTTATGTCTCATCTAGGTGTGGGTGTAGATATGGTCAATCCAGGTTGCATCACAGCCTCTGAACGAATTTTGTAAGAATTTCTCTCTCTTTCACTGTCTTTGTTTTACGGGTTTTTAAAAGTAATTTATTTTTATAATGGGGTTTAGCTGCTTTTCATGGTTGTGTTTATGCGGCTTTACACCCACTTGACTCATTTCCAGACAGATATCAATACATAGGTTTTAAGATTCTTACTAGTCACATATATTCTTGTGCGGGGAATAGGGGGTGTTGAGTCCAGTTCACTGAGCAAGGAGTAGGTCTTGTCTATTACATATTGGGTGTATGGAACGGTATCTGAGCGAATTTGAAATCCTTGTTTTATGCATCACCCCACCTCACCGTTCCCGTTAAGCAGCCATAGTGTGTTTTCTAAACGTGTGACTCTGTTCTGTTTTGTAATTCAGTTCAAGTGTAGCGGTTTTTACATTCCCTCTATAAGTGATAGCTTATGATAAGTGTCTTTTTCTGTGTGACTTATTTCACTTAGAATCGTCGTACCTAACACCACTCATCTTGCTTCTACTAGCCTTATGACATTGATTTCATGTCTGAGTGATATTCCATTGTACATAAGGACCACAACTTCTTTATCCATTTTTCTCTTTCCTGGGATATTTAAGGTGTCATGAAGTGGAGGTTCTTGTCAACAGAGCAGCCCTAAACTTTCCGGTGCCTCTGTCTTGCTGATTTTTAGTTTTTCCAATTTATACGCCCATGAGTGGACGTGCCCTATGCTCCCTAAGCTGTTTTTTTTCGATGTTTCAGGACACAACGTACACTTCTCCAGAGTGGTTGTTGGCAATTTACATCCCGCCCATCAGTGTAGCAAGGCTGCCATTTCTCCATGGCCTGTCCTGCATTTCTGGTTTTGACACTTTTTGCAGCATGGCCCTTTTCACCGATGGGAAGCGAGACTTCTTTGTAGCGCTGATTTGCCTTTCCAGGTTGCTTGGTTGGCCAAAAAGGGCGTATGCGTTTTTTCCTGAATATATTCAGGAAAAAACGCATACGCCCTTTTTGGCCAAGGGCATCATTGTCGACGTTTTGCCGCTTTTCATGTGCTTTAAAGGCGATTCGTATCTACCTCCTGAAATCTGTTTCCTGCAATTCTGCCTTGCTTTCAAATCCTCTTCGTTGCCTTCCCTCAATATATCTGTGGATGAGAGTTATCATTTATAACTCTGCGGGTTTGTGAATTGCAGTTTCCCTGAGGTCCATTTTTCAACTGTCTTTTTTGGGAGCTGGCCTCAAAAGTGCGGGATTGCCTCAGGCCCTATTCTGCTTCTGGGCGGCAGGCTGAGCCTGTGGTTAATTCTTCTTCCTTTTGGGAAAATAGAGTGACCTGTGCCTGTCCCAACACCTAGATCTAGTCTCTCATTGGTTGCCCCTCTTCCCGTTCGTCCTCAGGACAAATTGCAACCTGTAGGGAACAGGAGGTTAAAGGTGCTGATTCTCCAAGTAGGGAGATTGCTAGTAAAGTAGCTGGAATGGCGAAACCGAGCACAAGGAGATGAGAAATGAGGTGCGTTGTAGAAACCTTTCAAAATCACACGGTGTACCATCTTCTGGGTTTCTCATGCATGTTTTCGATGTAGGAAGATGCCCTTGAACCTGGAGATTTGGGACCCATGGGATGGGTACCACGCAGTATTACTTTAAAGGGTCTGCGTTTGCTTACCCAACCACACCCAACCTCTCAGCCCCAAGAGTGTCCACCCTTATGTCTCATCCAGCTGTGGGTCTTGATATGGTCAATCCAGGTTGCATCACAGCCTCTGAACGAATTTTGTAAGAATTTCTCTCTCTTTCACTGTCTTTGTTTTATGGGTTTTTAAAAGTAATTTATTTTTATAATGGGGTTTAGCTGCTTTTCATGGCTGTGTTTATGCGGCTTTACACACACTTGACTCACTTCCAGAGAGATATCAATACATAGGTTTTAAGATTCTTACTAGTCACATATATTCTTGTGTGGTGAATAGGGGGTGTTGAGTCCAGTTCACTGAGCAAGGAGTAGGTCTTGTCTATTACATATTGGGTGTATGGAACGGTATCTGAGCGAATTTAAAACCCTTGTTTTATGCATCACCCCACCTCACCATTCCCGTTAAGCAGCCATAGTGTGTTTTCTAAACGTGTGACTCTGTTCTGTTTTGTAATTCAGTTCAATGTAGCGGTTTTTACATTCCCTCTATAAGTGATAGCTTATGATAAGTGTCTTTTTCTGTGTGACTTATTTCACTTAGAATCGTCGTACCTAACTCCACTCATCTTGCTTCTACTAGCCTTATGACATTGATTTCATGTCTGAGTGATATTCCATTGTACATAAGGACCACAACTTCTTTATCCATTTTTCTCTTTCCTGGGATATTTAAGGTGTCATGAAGTGGAGGTTCTTGTCAACAGAGCAGCCCTAAACTTTCCGGTGCCTGTATCTTGCTGATTTTTAGTTTTTCCAATTTATACGCCCATGAGTGGACGTGCCCTATGCTCCCTAAGCTGTTTTTTTTCGAAGTTTCAGGACACAACGTACACTTCTCCAGAGTGGTTGTTGGCAATTTACATCCCGCCCATCAGTGTAGCAAGGCTGCCATTTCTCCATGGCCTGTCCTGCATTTCTGGTTTTGACACTTTTTGCAGCATGGCCCTTTTCACCGATGGGAAGCGAGACTTCTTTGTAGCGCTGATTTGCCTTTCCAGGTTGCTTGGTTGGCCAAAAAGGGCGTATGCGTTTTTTCCTGAATATATTCAGGAAAAAACGCATACGCCCTTTTTGGCCAAGGGCATCATTGTCGACGTTTTGCCGCTTTTCATGTGCTTTAAAGGCGATTCGTATCTACCTCCTGAAATCTGTTTCCTGCAATTCTGCCTTGCTTTCAAATCCTCTTCGTTGCCTTCCCTCAATATATCTGTGGATGAGAGTTATCATTTATAACTCTGCGAGTTTGTGAATTGCAGTTTCCCTGAGCTCCATTTTTCAACTGTCTTTTTTGGGAGCTGGCCGCAAAAGCGCGGGATTGCCTCAGGCCCTATTCTGCTTCTGGGCGGCAGGCTGAGCCTGTGGTTAATTCTTCTTCCTGTTGGGAAAATAGAGTGACCTGTGCCTGTCCCAACACCTAGATCTAGTCTCTCATTGGTTGCCCCTCTTCCCGTTCGTCCTCAGGACAAATTGCAACCTGTAGGAAACAGGAGGTTAAAGGTGCTGATTCTCCAAGTAGGGAGATTGCTAGTAAAGTAGCTGGAATGGCGAAACCGAGCACAAGGAGATGAGAAATGAGGTGCGTTTTAGAAACGTTTCAAAATCACACGGTGTACCATCTTCTGGGTTTCTCATGCATGTTTTCGATGTAGGAAGATGCCCTTGAACCTGGAGATTTGGGACCCATGGGATGGGTACCACGCAGTATTACTTTAAAGGGTCTGCGTTTGCTCACCCAACCTCACCCAACCTCTCAGCCCCAAGAGTGTCCACCCTTATGTCTCATCTAGGTGTGGGTGTAGATATGGTCAATCCAGGTTGCATCACAGCCTCTGAACGAATTTTGTAAGAATTTCTCTCTCTTTCACTGTCTTTGTTTTACGGGTTTTTAAAAGTAATTTATTTTTATAATGGGGTTTAGCTGCTTTTCATGGTTGTGTTTATGCGGCTTTACACCCACTTGACTCATTTCCAGACAGATATCAATACATAGGTTTTAAGATTCTTACTAGTCACATATATTCTTGTGCGGGGAATAGGGGGTGTTGAGTCCAGTTCACTGAGCAAGGAGTAGGTCTTGTCTATTACATATTGGGTGTATGGAACGGTATCTGAGCGAATTTGAAATCCTTGTTTTATGCATCACCCCACCTCACCGTTCCCGTTAAGCAGCCATAGTGTGTTTTCTAAACGTGTGACTCTGTTCTGTTTTGTAATTCAGTTCAAGTGTAGCGGTTTTTACATTCCCTCTATAAGTGATAGCTTATGATAAGTGTCTTTTTCTGTGTGACTTATTTCACTTAGAATCGTCGTACCTAACACCACTCATCTTGCTTCTACTAGCCTTATGACATTGATTTCATGTCTGAGTGATATTCCATTGTACATAAGGACCACAACTTCTTTATCCATTTTTCTCTTTCCTGGGATATTTAAGGTGTCATGAAGTGGAGGTTCTTGTCAACAGAGCAGCCCTAAACTTTCCGGTGCCTCTGTCTTGCTGATTTTTAGTTTTTCCAATTTATACGCCCATGAGTGGACGTGCCCTATGCTCCCTAAGCTGTTTTTTTTCGATGTTTCAGGACACAACGTACACTTCTCCAGAGTGGTTGTTGGCAATTTACATCCCGCCCATCAGTGTAGCAAGGCTGCCATTTCTCCATGGCCTGTCCTGCATTTCTGGTTTTGACACTTTTTGCAGCATGGCCCTTTTCACCGATGGGAAGCGAGACTTCTTTGTAGCGCTGATTTGCCTTTCCAGGTTGCTTGGTTGGCCAAAAAGGGCGTATGCGTTTTTTCCTGAATATATTCAGGAAAAAACGCATACGCCCTTTTTGGCCAAGGGCATCATTGTCGACGTTTTGCCGCTTTTCATGTGCTTTAAAGGCGATTCGTATCTACCTCCTGAAATCTGTTTCCTGCAATTCTGCCTTGCTTTCAAATCCTCTTCGTTGCCTTCCCTCAATATATCTGTGGATGAGAGTTATCATTTATAACTCTGCGGGTTTGTGAATTGCAGTTTCCCTGAGGTCCATTTTTCAACTGTCTTTTTTGGGAGCTGGCCTCAAAAGTGCGGGATTGCCTCAGGCCCTATTCTGCTTCTGGGCGGCAGGCTGAGCCTGTGGTTAATTCTTCTTCCTTTTGGGAAAATAGAGTGACCTGTGCCTGTCCCAACACCTAGATCTAGTCTCTCATTGGTTGCCCCTCTTCCCGTTCGTCCTCAGGACAAATTGCAACCTGTAGGGAACAGGAGGTTAAAGGTGCTGATTCTCCAAGTAGGGAGATTGCTAGTAAAGTAGCTGGAATGGCGAAACCGAGCACAAGGAGATGAGAAATGAGGTGCGTTGTAGAAACCTTTCAAAATCACACGGTGTACCATCTTCTGGGTTTCTCATGCATGTTTTCGATGTAGGAAGATGCCCTTGAACCTGGAGATTTGGGACCCATGGGATGGGTACCACGCAGTATTACTTTAAAGGGTCTGCGTTTGCTTACCCAACCACACCCAACCTCTCAGCCCCAAGAGTGTCCACCCTTATGTCTCATCCAGCTGTGGGTCTTGATATGGTCAATCCAGGTTGCATCACAGCCTCTGAACGAATTTTGTAAGAATTTCTCTCTCTTTCACTGTCTTTGTTTTATGGGTTTTTAAAAGTAATTTATTTTTATAATGGGGTTTAGCTGCTTTTCATGGCTGTGTTTATGCGGCTTTACACACACTTGACTCACTTCCAGAGAGATATCAATACATAGGTTTTAAGATTCTTACTAGTCACATATATTCTTGTGTGGTGAATAGGGGGTGTTGAGTCCAGTTCACTGAGCAAGGAGTAGGTCTTGTCTATTACATATTGGGTGTATGGAACGGTATCTGAGCGAATTTAAAACCCTTGTTTTATGCATCACCCCACCTCACCATTCCCGTTAAGCAGCCATAGTGTGTTTTCTAAACGTGTGACTCTGTTCTGTTTTGTAATTCAGTTCAATGTAGCGGTTTTTACATTCCCTCTATAAGTGATAGCTTATGATAAGTGTCTTTTTCTGTGTGACTTATTTCACTTAGAATCGTCGTACCTAACTCCACTCATCTTGCTTCTACTAGCCTTATGACATTGATTTCATGTCTGAGTGATATTCCATTGTACATAAGGACCACAACTTCTTTATCCATTTTTCTCTTTCCTGGGATATTTAAGGTGTCATGAAGTGGAGGTTCTTGTCAACAGAGCAGCCCTAAACTTTCCGGTGCCTGTATCTTGCTGATTTTTAGTTTTTCCAATTTATACGCCCATGAGTGGACGTGCCCTATGCTCCCTAAGCTGTTTTTTTTCGATGTTTCAGGACACAACGTACACTTCTCCAGAGTGGCTGTTGGCAATTTACATCCTGCCCATCAGTGTAGCAAGGCTGCCATTTCTCCATGGCCTGTCCTGCATTTCTGGTTTTGACACTTTTTGCAGCATGGCCCTTTTCACCGATGGGAAGCGAGACTTCTTTGTAGCGCTGATTTGCCTTTCCAGGTTGCTTGGTTGGCCAAAAAGGGCGTATGTGTTTTTTCCTGAATATATTCAGGGAAAAACGCATACGCCCTTTTTGGCCAAAGGCATCATTGTCGACCTTTTGCCGCTTTTCATGTGCTTTAAAGGCGATTCGTGTCTACCTCCTGAAATCTGTTTCCTGCAATTCTGCCTTGCTTTCAAATCCTCTTCGTTGCCTTCCCTCAATATATCTGTGGATGAGAGTTATCATTTATAACTCTGCGGGTTTGTGAATTGCAGTTTCCCTGAGCTCCATTTTTCAAATGTCTTTTTTGGGAGCTGGCCGCAAAAGCGCGGGATTGCCTCAGGCCCTATTCTGCTTCTGGGCGGCAGGCTGAGCCTGTGGTTAATTCTTCTTCCTGTTGGGAAAATAGAGTGACCTGTGCCTGTCCCAACACCTAGATCTAGTCTCTCATTGGTTGCCCCTCTTCCCGTTCGTCCTCAGGACAAATTGCAACCTGTAGGGAACAGGAGGTTAAAGGTGCTGATTCTCCAAGTAGGGAGATTGCTAGTAAAGTAGCTGGAATGGCGAAACCGAGCACAAGGAGATGAGAAATGAGGTGCGTTTTAGAAACCTTTCAAAATCACACGGTGTACCATCTTCTGGGTTTCTCATGCATGTTTTCGATGTAGGAAGATGCCCTTGAACCTGGAGATTTGGGACCCATGGGATGGGTACCACGCAGTATTACTTTAAAGGGTCTGCGTTTGCTCACCCAACCTCACCCAACCTCTCAGCCCCAAGAGTGTCCACCCTTATGTCTCATCCAGGTGTGGGTGTAGATATGGTCAATCCAGGTTGCATCACAGCCTCTGAACGAATTTTGTAAGAATTTCTCTCTCTTTCACTGTCTTTGTTTTACGGGTTTTTAAAAGTAATTTATTTTTATAATGGGGTTTAGCTGCTTTTCATGGTTGTGTTTATGCGGCTTTACACCCACTTGACTCACTTCCAGACAGATATCAATACATAGGTTTTAAGATTCTTACTAGTCACATATATTCTTGTGCGGGGAATAGGGGGTGTTGAGTCCAGTTCACTGAGCAAGGAGTAGGTCTTGTCTATTACATATTGGGTGTATGGAACGGTATCTGAGCGAATTTGAAACCCTTGTTTTATGCATCACCCCACCTCACCATTCCCGTTAAGCAGCCATAGTGTGTTTTCTAAACGTGTGACTCTGTTCTGTTTTGTAATTCAGTTCAAGTGTAGCGGTTTTTACATTCCCTCTATAAGTGATAGCTTATGATAAGTGTCTTTTTCTGTGTGACTTATTTCACTTAGAATCGTCGTACCTAACTCCACTCATCTTGCTTCTACTAGCCTTATGACATTGATTTCATGTGTGAGTGATATTCCATTGTACATAAGGACCACAACTTCTTTATCCATTTTTCTCTTTCCTGGGATATTTAAGTTGTCATGAAGTGGAGGTTCTTGTCAACAGAGCAGCCCTAAACTTTCCGGTGCCTGTGTCTTGCTGATTTTTAGTTTTTCCAATTTATACGCCCATGAGTGGACGTGCCCTATGCTCCCTAAGCTGTTTTTTTTCGATGTTTCAGGACACAACGTACACTTCTCCAGAGTGGCTGTTGGCAATTTACATCCCGCCCATCAGTGTAGCAAGGCTGCCATTTCTCCATGGCCTGTCCTGCATTTCTGGTTTTGACACTTTTTGCAGCATGGCCCTTTTCACCGATGGGAAGCGAGACTTCTTTGTAGCGCTGATTTGCCTTTCCAGGTTGCTTGGTTGGCCAAAAAGGGCGTATGTGTTTTTTCCTGAATATATTCAGGAAAAAACGCATACGCCCTTTTTGGCCAAGGGCATCATTGTCGACCTTTTGCCGCTTTTCATGTGCTTTAAAGGCGATTCGTATCTACCTCCTGAAATCTGTTTCCTGCAATTCTGCCTTGCTTTCAAATCCTCTTCGTTGCCTTCCCTCAATATATCTGTGGATGAGAGTTATCATTTATAACTCTGCGGGTTTGTGAATTGCAGTTTCCCTGAGCTCCATTTTTCAAATGTCTTTTTTGGGAGCTGGCCGCAAAAGCGCGGGATTGCCTCAGGCCCTATTCTGCTTCTGGGCGGCAGGCTGAGCCTGTGGTTAATTCTTCTTCCTGTTGGGAAAATAGAGTGACCTGTGCCTGTCCCAACACCTAGATCTAGTCTCTCATTGGTTGCCCCTCTTCCCGTTCGTCCTCAGGACAAATTGCAACCTGTAGGGAACAGGAGGTTAAAGGTGCTGATTCTCCAAGTAGGGAGATTGCTAGTAAAGTAGCTGGAATGGCGAACCCGAGCACAAGGAGATGAGAAATGAGGTGCGTTTTAGAAACCTTTCAAAATCACACGGTGTACCATCTTCTGGGTTTCTCATGCATGTTTTCGATGTAGGAAGATGCCCTTGAACCTGGAGATTTGGGACCCATGGGATGGGTACCACGCAGTATTACTTTAAAGGGTCTGCGTTTGCTCACCCAACCTCACCCAACCTCTCAGCCCCAAGAGTGTCCACCCTTATGTCTCATCCAGGTGTGGGTGTAGATATGGTCAATCCAGGTTGCATCACAGCCTCTGAACGAATTTTGTAAGAATTTCTCTCTCTTTCACTGTCTTTGTTTTACGGGTTTTTAAAAGTAATTTATTTTTATAATGGGGTTTAGCTGCTTTTCATGGTTGTGTTTATGCGGCTTTACACCCACTTGACTCACTTCCAGACAGATATCAATACATAGGTTTTAAGATTCTTACTAGTCACATATATTCTTGTGCGGGGAATAGGGGGTGTTGAGTCCAGTTCACTGAGCAAGGAGTAGGTCTTGTCTATTACATATTGGGTGTATGGAACGGTATCTGAGCGAATTTGAAACCCTTGTTTTATGCATCACCCCACCTCACCATTCCCGTTAAGCAGCCATAGTGTGTTTTCTAAACGTGTGACTCTGTTCTGTTTTGTAATTCAGTTCAAGTGTAGCGGTTTTTACATTCCCTCTATAAGTGATAGCTTATGATAAGTGTCTTTTTCTGTGTGACTTATTTCACTTAGAATCGTCGTACCTAACTCCACTCATCTTGCTTCTACTAGCCTTATGACATTGATTTCATGTCTGAGTGATATTCCATTGTACATAAGGACCACAACTTCTTTATCCATTTTTCTCTTTCCTGGGATATTTAAGGTGTCATGAAGTGGAGGTTCTTGTCAACAGAGCAGCCCTAAACTTTCCGGTGCCTGTGTCTTGCTGATTTTTAGTTTTTCCAATTTATACGCCCATGAGTGGACGTGCCCTATGCTCCCTAAGCTGTTTTTTTTCGATGTTTCAGGACACAACGTACACTTCTCCAGAGTGGTTGTTGGCAATTTACATCCCGCCCATCAGTGTAGCAAGGCTGCCATTTCTCCATGGCCTGTCCTGCATTTCTGGTTTTGACACTTTTTGCAGCATGGCCCTTTTCACCGATGGGAAGCGAGACTTCTTTGTAGCGCTGATTTGCCTTTCCAGGTTGCTTGGTTGGCCAAAAAGGGCGTATGCGTTTTTTCCTGAATATATTCAGGAAAAAACGCATACGCCCTTTTTGGCCAAGGGCATCATTGTCGACGTTTTGCCGCTTTTCATGTGCTTTAAAGGCGATTCGTATCTACCTCCTGAAATCTGTTTCCTGCAATTCTGCCTTGCTTTCAAATCCTCTTCGTTGCCTTCCCTCAATATATCTGTGGATGAGAGTTATCATTTATAACTCTGCGGGTTTGTGAATTGCAGTTTCCCTGAGGTCCATTTTTCAACTGTCTTTTTTGGGAGCTGGCCTCAAAAGTGCGGGATTGCCTCAGGCCCTATTCTGCTTCTGGGCGGCAGGCTGAGCCTGTGGTTAATTCTTCTTCCTTTTGGGAAAATAGAGTGACCTGTGCCTGTCCCAACACCTAGATCTAGTCTCTCATTGGTTGCCCCTCTTCCCGTTCGTCCTCAGGACAAATTGCAACCTGTAGGGAACAGGAGGTTAAAGGTGCTGATTCTCCAAGTAGGGAGATTGCTAGTAAAGTAGCTGGAATGGCGAAACCGAGCACAAGGAGATGAGAAATGAGGTGCGTTGTAGAAACCTTTCAAAATCACACGGTGTACCATCTTCTGGGTTTCTCATGCATGTTTTCGATGTAGGAAGATGCCCTTGAACCTGGAGATTTGGGACCCATGGGATGGGTACCACGCAGTATTACTTTAAAGGGTCTGCGTTTGCTCACCCAACCACACCCAACCTCTCAGCCCCAAGAGTGTCCACCCTTATGTCTCATCCAGCTGTGGGTCTTGATATGGTCAATCCAGGTTGCATCACAGCCTCTGAACGAATTTTGTAAGAATTTCTCTCTCTTTCACTGTCTTTGTTTTATGGGTTTTTAAAAGTAATTTATTTTTATAATGGGGTTTAGCTGCTTTTCATGGCTGTGTTTATGCGGCTTTACACACACTTGACTCACTTCCAGAGAGATATCAATACATAGGTTTTAAGATTCTTACTAGTCACATATATTCTTGTGTGGTGAATAGGGGGTGTTGAGTCCAGTTCACTGAGCAAGGAGTAGGTCTTGTCTATTACATATTGGGTGTATGGAACGGTATCTGAGCGAATTTAAAACCCTTGTTTTATGCATCACCCCACCTCACCATTCCCGTTAAGCAGCCATAGTGTGTTTTCTAAACGTGTGACTCTGTTCTGTTTTGTAATTCAGTTCAATGTAGCGGTTTTTACATTCCCTCTATAAGTGATAGCTTATGATAAGTGTCTTTTTCTGTGTGACTTATTTCACTTAGAATCGTCGTACCTAACTCCACTCATCTTGCTTCTACTAGCCTTATGACATTGATTTCATGTCTGAGTGATATTCCATTGTACATAAGGACCACAACTTCTTTATCCATTTTTCTCTTTCCTGGGATATTTAAGGTGTCATGAAGTGGAGGTTCTTGTCAACAGAGCAGCCCTAAACTTTCCGGTGCCTGTGTCTTGCTGATTTTTAGTTTTTCCAATTTATACGCCCATGAGTGGACGTGCCCTATGCTCCCTAAGCTGTTTTTTTTCGATGTTTCAGGACACAACGTACACTTCTCCAGAGTGGCTGTTGGCAATTTACATCCTGCCCATCAGTGTAGCAAGGCTGCCATTTCTCCATGGCCTGTCCTGCATTTCTGGTTTTGACACTTTTTGCAGCATGGCCCTTTTCACCGATGGGAAGCGAGACTTCTTTGTAGCGCTGATTTGCCTTTCCAGGTTGCTTGGTTGGCCAAAAAGGGCGTATGTGTTTTTTCCTGAATATATTCAGGGAAAAACGCATACGCCCTTTTTGGCCAAAGGCATCATTGTCGACCTTTTGCCGCTTTTCATGTGCTTTAAAGGCGATTCGTGTCTACCTCCTGAAATCTGTTTCCTGCAATTCTGCCTTGCTTTCAAATCCTCTTCGTTGCCTTCCCTCAATATATCTGTGGATGAGAGTTATCATTTATAACTCTGCGGGTTTGTGAATTGCAGTTTCCCTGAGCTCCATTTTTCAAATGTCTTTTTTGGGAGCTGGCCGCAAAAGCGCGGGATTGCCTCAGGCCCTATTCTGCTTCTGGGCGGCAGGCTGAGCCTGTGGTTAATTCTTCTTCCTGTTGGGAAAATAGAGTGACCTGTGCCTGTCCCAACACCTAGATCTAGTCTCTCATTGGTTGCCCCTCTTCCCGTTCGTCCTCAGGACAAATTGCAACCTGTAGGGAACAGGAGGTTAAAGGTGCTGATTCTCCAAGTAGGGAGATTGCTAGTAAAGTAGCTGGAATGGCGAAACCGAGCACAAGGAGATGAGAAATGAGGTGCGTTTTAGAAACCTTTCAAAATCACACGGTGTACCATCTTCTGGGTTTCTCATGCATGTTTTCGATGTAGGAAGATGCCCTTGAACCTGGAGATTTGGGACCCATGGGATGGGTACCACGCAGTATTACTTTAAAGGGTCTGCGTTTGCTCACCCAACCTCACCCAACCTCTCAGCCCCAAGAGTGTCCACCCTTATGTCTCATCCAGGTGTGGGTGTAGATATGGTCAATCCAGGTTGCATCACAGCCTCTGAACGAATTTTGTAAGAATTTCTCTCTCTTTCACTGTCTTTGTTTTACGGGTTTTTAAAAGTAATTTATTTTTATAATGGGGTTTAGCTGCTTTTCATGGTTGTGTTTATGCGGCTTTACACCCACTTGACTCACTTCCAGACAGATATCAATACATAGGTTTTAAGATTCTTACTAGTCACATATATTCTTGTGCGGGGAATAGGGGGTGTTGAGTCCAGTTCACTGAGCAAGGAGTAGGTCTTGTCTATTACATATTGGGTGTATGGAACGGTATCTGAGCGAATTTGAAACCCTTGTTTTATGCATCACCCCACCTCACCATTCCCGTTAAGCAGCCATAGTGTGTTTTCTAAACGTGTGACTCTGTTCTGTTTTGTAATTCAGTTCAAGTGTAGCGGTTTTTACATTCCCTCTATAAGTGATAGCTTATGATAAGTGTCTTTTTCTGTGTGACTTATTTCACTTAGAATCGTCGTACCTAACTCCACTCATCTTGCTTCTACTAGCCTTATGACATTGATTTCATGTGTGAGTGATATTCCATTGTACATAAGGACCACAACTTCTTTATCCATTTTTCTCTTTCCTGGGATATTTAAGTTGTCATGAAGTGGAGGTTCTTGTCAACAGAGCAGCCCTAAACTTTCCGGTGCCTGTGTCTTGCTGATTTTTAGTTTTTCCAATTTATACGCCCATGAGTGGACGTGCCCTATGCTCCCTAAGCTGTTTTTTTTCGATGTTTCAGGACACAACGTACACTTCTCCAGAGTGGCTGTTGGCAATTTACATCCCGCCCATCAGTGTAGCAAGGCTGCCATTTCTCCATGGCCTGTCCTGCATTTCTGGTTTTGACACTTTTTGCAGCATGGCCCTTTTCACCGATGGGAAGCGAGACTTCTTTGTAGCGCTGATTTGCCTTTCCAGGTTGCTTGGTTGGCCAAAAAGGGCGTATGTGTTTTTTCCTGAATATATTCAGGAAAAAACGCATACGCCCTTTTTGGCCAAGGGCATCATTGTCGACCTTTTGCCGCTTTTCATGTGCTTTAAAGGCGATTCGTATCTACCTCCTGAAATCTGTTTCCTGCAATTCTGCCTTGCTTTCAAATCCTCTTCGTTGCCTTCCCTCAATATATCTGTGGATGAGAGTTATCATTTATAACTCTGCGGGTTTGTGAATTGCAGTTTCCCTGAGCTCCATTTTTCAAATGTCTTTTTTGGGAGCTGGCCGCAAAAGCGCGGGATTGCCTCAGGCCCTATTCTGCTTCTGGGCGGCAGGCTGAGCCTGTGGTTAATTCTTCTTCCTGTTGGGAAAATAGAGTGACCTGTGCCTGTCCCAACACCTAGATCTAGTCTCTCATTGGTTGCCCCTCTTCCCGTTCGTCCTCAGGACAAATTGCAACCTGTAGGGAACAGGAGGTTAAAGGTGCTGATTCTCCAAGTAGGGAGATTGCTAGTAAAGTAGCTGGAATGGCGAACCCGAGCACAAGGAGATGAGAAATGAGGTGCGTTTTAGAAACCTTTCAAAATCACACGGTGTACCATCTTCTGGGTTTCTCATGCATGTTTTCGATGTAGGAAGATGCCCTTGAACCTGGAGATTTGGGACCCATGGGATGGGTACCACGCAGTATTACTTTAAAGGGTCTGCGTTTGCTCACCCAACCTCACCCAACCTCTCAGCCCCAAGAGTGTCCACCCTTATGTCTCATCCAGGTGTGGGTCTAGATATGGTCAATCCAGGTTGCATCACAGCCTCTGAACGAATTTTGTAAGAATTTCTCTCTCTTTCACTGTCTTTGTTTTACGGGTTTTTAAAAGTAATTTATTTTTATAATGGGGTTTAGCTGCTTTTCATGGTTGTGTTTATGCGGCTTTACACCCAGTTGACTCACTTCCAGACAGATATCAATACATAGGTTTTAAGATTCTTACTAGTCACATATATTCTTGTGCGGGGAATAGGGGGTGTTGAGTCCAGTTCACTGAGCAAGGAGTAGGTCTTGTCTATTACATATTGGGTGTATGGAACGGTATCTGAGCGAATTTGAAACCCTTGTTTTATGCATCACCCCACCTCACCATTCCCGTTAAGCAGCCATAGTGTGTTTTCTAAACGTGTGACTCTGTTCTGTTTTGTAATTCAGTTCAAGTGTAGCGGTTTTTACATTCCCTCTATAAGTGATAGCTTATGATAAGTGTCTTTTTCTGTGTGACTTATTTCACTTAGAATCGTCGTACCTAACTCCACTCATCTTGCTTCTACTAGCCTTATGACATTGATTTCATGTCTGAGTGATATTCCATTGTACATAAGGACCACAACTTCTTTATCCATTTTTCTCTTTCCTGGGATATTTAAGGTGTCATGAAGTGGAGGTTCTTGTCAACAGAGCAGCCCTAAACTTTCCGGTGCCTGTGTCTTGCTGATTTTTAGTTTTTCCAATTTATACGCCCATGAGTGGACGTGCCCTATGCTCCCTAAGCTGTTTTTTTTCGATGTTTCAGGACACAACGTACACTTCTCCAGAGTGGTTGTTGGCAATTTACATCCCGCCCATCAGTGTAGCAAGGCTGCCATTTCTCCATGGCCTGTCCTGCATTTCTGGTTTTGACACTTTTTGCAGCATGGCCCTTTTCACCGATGGGAAGCGAGACTTCTTTGTAGCGCTGATTTGCCTTTCCAGGTTGCTTGGTTGGCCAAAAAGGGCGTATGCGTTTTTTCCTGAATATATTCAGGAAAAAACGCATACGCCCTTTTTGGCCAAGGGCATCATTGTCGACGTTTTGCCGCTTTTCATGTGCTTTAAAGGCGATTCGTATCTACCTCCTGAAATCTGTTTCCTGCAATTCTGCCTTGCTTTCAAATCCTCTTCGTTGCCTTCCCTCAATATATCTGTGGATGAGAGTTATCATTTATAACTCTGCGGGTTTGTGAATTGCAGTTTCCCTGAGGTCCATTTTTCAACTGTCTTTTTTGGGAGCTGGCCTCAAAAGCGCGGGATTGCCTCAGGCCCTATTCTGCTTCTGGGCGGCAGGCTGAGCCTGTGGTTAATTCTTCTTCCTGTTGGGAAAATAGAGTGACCTGTGCCTGTCCCAACACCTAGATCTAGTCTCTCATTGGTTGCCCCTCTTCCGGTTCGTCCTCAGGACAAATTGCAACCTGTAGGGAACAGGAGGTTAAAGGTGCTGATTCTCCAAGTAGGGAGATTGCTAGTAAAGTAGCTGGAATGGCGAAACCGAGCACAAGGAGATGAGAAATGAGGTGCCTTTTAGAAACCTTTCAAAATCACACGGTGTACCATCTTCTGGGTTTCTCATGCATGTTTTCGATGTAGGAAGATGCCCTTGAACCTGGAGATTTGGGACCCATGGGATGGGTACCACGCAGTATTACTTTAAAGGGTCTGCGTTTGCTCACCCAACCTCACCCAACCTCTCAGCCCCAAGAGTGTCCACCCTTATGTCTCATCCAGGTGTGGGTCTTGATATGGTCAATCCAGGTTGCATCACAGCCTCTGAACGAATTTTGTAAGAATTTCTCTCTCTTTCACTGTCTTTGTTTTACGGGTTTTTAAAAGTAATTTATTTTTATAATGGGGTTTAGCTGCTTTTCATGGCTGTGTTTATGCGGCTTTACACCCACGTGACTCACTTCCAGAGAGATATCAATACATAGGATTTAAGATTCTTACTAGTCACATATATTCTTGTGTGGTGAATAGGGGGTGTTGAGTCCAGTTCACTGAGCAAGGAGTAGGTCTTGTCTATTACATATTGGGTGTATGGAACGGTATCTGAGCGAATTTGAAACCCTTGTTTTATGCATCACCCCACCTCACCATTCCCGTTAAGCAGCCATAGTGTGTTTTCTAAACGTGTGACTCTGTTCTGTTTTGTAATTCAGTTCAAGTGTAGCGGTTTTTACATTCCCTCTATAAGTGATAGCTTATGATAAGTGTCTTTTTCTGTGTGACTTATTTCACTTAGAATCGTCGTACCTAACTCCACTCATCTTGCTTCTACTAGCCTTATGACATTGATTTCATGTGTGAGTGATATTCCATTGTACATAAGGACCACAACTTCTTTATCCATTTTTCTCTTTCCTGGGATATTTAAGGTGTCATGAAGTGGAGATTCTTGTCAACAGAGCAGCCCTAAACTTTCCGGTGCCTGTGTCTTGCTGATTTTTAGTTTTTCCAATTTATACGCCCATGAGTGGACGTGCCCTATGCTCCCTAAGCTGTTTTTTTTCGATGTTTCAGGACACAACGTACACTTCTCCAGAGTGGCTGTTGGCAATTTACATCCCGCCCATCAGTGTAGCAAGGCTGCCATTTCTCCATGGCCTGTCCTGCATTTCTGGTTTTGACACTTTTTGCAGCATGGCCCTTTTCACCGATGGGAAGCGAGACTTCTTTGTAGCGCTGATTTGCCTTTCCAGGTTGCTTGGTTGGCCAAAAAGGGCGTATGTGTTTTTTCCTGAATATATTCAGGAAAAAACGCATACGCCCTTTTTGGCCAAGGGCATCATTGTCGACCTTTTGCCGCTTTTCATGTGCTTTAAAGGCGATTCGTATCTACCTCCTGAAATCTGTTTCCTGCAATTCTGCCTTGCTTTCAAATCCTCTTCGTTGCCTTCCCTCAATATATCTGTGGATGAGAGTTATCATTTATAACTCTGCGGGTTTGTGAATTGCAGTTTCCCTGAGCTCCATTTTTCAAATGTCTTTTTTGGGAGCTGGCCGCAAAAGCGCGGGATTGCCTCAGGCCCTATTCTGCTTCTGGGCGGCAGGCTGAGCCTGTGGTTAATTCTTCTTCCTGTTGGGAAAATAGAGTGACCTGTGCCTGTCCCAACACCTAGATCTAGTCTCTCATTGGTTGCCCCTCTTCCCGTTCGTCCTCAGGACAAATTGCAACCTGTAGGGAACAGGAGGTTAAAGGTGCTGATTCTCCAAGTAGGGAGATTGCTAGTAAAGTAGCTGGAATGGCGAAACCGAGCACAAGGAGATGAGAAATGAGGTGCGTTTTAGAAACCTTTCAAAATCACACGGTGTACCATCTTCTGGGTTTCTCATGCATGTTTTCGATGTAGGAAGATGCCCTTGAACCTGGAGATTTGGGACCCATGGGATGGGTACCACGCAGTATTACTTTAAAGGGTCTGCGTTTGCTCACCCAACCTCACCCAACCTCTCAGCCCCAAGAGTGTCCACCCTTATGTCTCATCCAGGTGTGGGTGTAGATATGGTCAATCCAGGTTGCATCACAGCCTCTGAACGAATTTTGTAAGAATTTCTCTCTCTTTCACTGTCTTTGTTTTACGGGTTTTTAAAAGTAATTTATTTTTATAATGGGGTTTAGCTGCTTTTCATGGTTGTGTTTATGCGGCTTTACACCCACTTGACTCACTTCCAGACAGATATCAATACATAGGTTTTAAGATTCTTACTAGTCACATATATTCTTGTGCGGGGAATAGGGGGTGTTGAGTCCAGTTCACTGAGCAAGGAGTAGGTCTTGTCTATTACATATTGGGTGTATGGAACGGTATCTGAGCGAATTTGAAACCCTTGTTTTATGCATCACCCCACCTCACCATTCCCGTTAAGCAGCCATAGTGTGTTTTCTAAACGTGTGACTCTGTTCTGTTTTGTAATTCAGTTCAAGTGTAGCGGTTTTTACATTCCCTCTATAAGTGATAGCTTATGATAAGTGTCTTTTTCTGTGTGACTTATTTCACTTAGAATCGTCGTACCTAACTCCACTCATCTTGCTTCTACTAGCCTTATGACATTGATTTCATGTCTGAGTGATATTCCATTGTACATAAGGACCACAACTTCTTTATCCATTTTTCTCTTTCCTGGGATATTTAAGGTGTCATGAAGTGGAGGTTCTTGTCAACAGAGCAGCCCTAAACTTTCCGGTGCCTGTGTCTTGCTGATTTTTAGTTTTTCCAATTTATACGCCCATGAGTGGACGTGCCCTATGCTCCCTAAGCTGTTTTTTTTCGATGTTTCAGGACACAACGTACACTTCTCCAGAGTGGTTGTTGGCAATTTACATCCCGCCCATCAGTGTAGCAAGGCTGCCATTTCTCCATGGCCTGTCCTGCATTTCTGGTTTTGACACTTTTTGCAGCATGGCCCTTTTCACCGATGGGAAGCGAGACTTCTTTGTAGCGCTGATTTGCCTTTCCAGGTTGCTTGGTTGGCCAAAAAGGGCGTATGCGTTTTTTCCTGAATATATTCAGGAAAAAACGCATACGCCCTTTTTGGCCAAGGGCATCATTGTCGACGTTTTGCCGCTTTTCATGTGCTTTAAAGGCGATTCGTATCTACCTCCTGAAATCTGTTTCCTGCAATTCTGCCTTGCTTTCAAATCCTCTTCGTTGCCTTCCCTCAATATATCTGTGGATGAGAGTTATCATTTATAACTCTGCGGGTTTGTGAATTGCAGTTTCCCTGAGCTCCATTTTTCAAATGTCTTTTTTGGGAGCTGGCCGCAAAAGCGCGGGATTGCCTCAGGCCCTATTCTGCTTCTGGGCGGCAGGCTGAGCCTGTGGTTAATTCTTCTTCCTGTTGGGAAAATAGAGTGACCTGTGCCTGTCCCAACACCTAGATCTAGTCTCTCATTGGTTGCCCCTCTTCCCGTTCGTCCTCAGGACAAATTGCAACCTGTAGGGAACAGGAGGTTAAAGGTGCTGATTCTCCAAGTAGGGAGATTGCTAGTAAAGTAGCTGGAATGGCGAAACCGAGCACAAGGAGATGAGAAATGAGGTGCGTTTTAGAAACCTTTCAAAATCACACGGTGTACCATCTTCTGGGTTTCTCATGCATGTTTTCGATGTAGGAAGATGCCCTTGAACCTGGAGATTTGGGACCCATGGGATGGGTACCACGCAGTATTACTTTAAAGGGTCTGCGTTTGCTCACCCAACCTCACCCAACCTCTCAGCCCCAAGAGTGTCCACCCTTATGTCTCATCCAGGTGTGGGTGTAGATATGGTCAATCCAGGTTGCATCACAGCCTCTGAACGAATTTTGTAAGAATTTCTCTCTCTTTCACTGTCTTTGTTTTATGGGTTTTTAAAAGTAATTTATTTTTATAATGGGGTTTAGCTGCTTTTCATGGTTGTGTTTATGCGGCTTTACACCCACTTGACTCACTTCCAGACAGATATCAATACATAGGTTTTAAGATTCTTACTAGTCACATATATTCTTGTGCGGGGAATAGGGGGTGTTGAGTCCAGTTCACTGAGCAAGGAGTAGGTCTTGTCTATTACATATTGGGTGTATGGAACGGTATCTGAGCGAATTTGAAACCCTTGTTTTATGCATCACCCCACCTCACCATTCCCGTTAAGCAGCCATAGTGTGTTTTCTAAACGTGTGACTCTGTTCTGTTTTGTAATTCAGTTCAAGTGTAGCGGTTTTTACATTCCCTCTATAAGTGATAGCTTATGATAAGTGTCTTTTTCTGTGTGACTTATTTCACTTAGAATCGTCGTACCTAACTCCACTCATCTTGCTTCTACTAGCCTTATGACATTGATTTCATGTCTGAGTGATATTCCATTGTACATAAGGACCACAACTTCTTTATCCATTTTTCTCTTTCCTGGGATATTTAAGGTGTCATGAAGTGGAGGTTCTTGTCAACAGAGCAGCCCTAAACTTTCCGGTGCCTGTGTCTTGCTGATTTTTAGTTTTTCCAATTTATACGCCCATGAGTGGACGTGCCCTATGCTCCCTAAGCTGTTTTTTTTCGATGTTTCAGGACACAACGTACACTTCTCCAGAGTGGTTGTTGGCAATTTACATCCCGCCCATCAGTGTAGCAAGGCTGCCATTTCTCCATGGCCTGTCCTGCATTTCTGGTTTTGACACTTTTTGCAGCATGGCCCTTTTCACCGATGGGAAGCGAGACTTCTTTGTAGCGCTGATTTGCCTTTCCAGGTTGCTTGGTTGGCCAAAAAGGGCGTATGCGTTTTTTCCTGAATATATTCAGGAAAAAACGCATACGCCCTTTTTGGCCAAGGGCATCATTGTCGACGTTTTGCCGCTTTTCATGTGCTTTAAAGGCGATTCGTATCTACCTCCTGAAATCTGTTTCCTGCAATTCTGCCTTGCTTTCAAATCCTCTTCGTTGCCTTCCCTCAATATATCTGTGGATGAGAGTTATCATTTATAACTCTGCGGGTTTGTGAATTGCAGTTTCCCTGAGGTCCATTTTTCAACTGTCTTTTTTGGGAGCTGGCCTCAAAAGCGCGGGATTGCCTCAGGCCCTATTCTGCTTCTGGGCGGCAGGCTGAGCCTGTGGTTAATTCTTCTTCCTGTTGGGAAAATAGAGTGACCTGTGCCTGTCCCAACACCTAGATCTAGTCTCTCATTTGTTGCCCCTCTTCCGGTTCGTCCTCAGGACAAATTGCAGCCTGTAGGGAACAGGAGGTTAAAGGTGCTGATTCTCCAAGTAGGGAGATTGCTAGTAAAGTAGCTGGAATGGCGAAACCGAGCACAAGGAGATGAGAAATGAGGTGCGTTTTAGAAACCTTTCAAAATCACACGGTGTACCATCTTCTGGGTTTCTCATGCATGTTTTCGATGTAGGAAGATGCCCTTGAACCTGGAGATTTGGGACCCATGGGATGGGTACCACGCAGTATTACTTTAAAGGGTCTGCGTTTGCTCACCCAACCACACCCAACCTCTCAGCCCCAAGAGTGTCCACCCTTATGTCTCATCCAGCTGTGGGTCTTGATATGGTCAATCCAGGTTGCATCACAGCCTCTGAACGAATTTTGTAAGAATTTCTCTCTCTTTCACTGTCTTTGTTTTATGGGTTTTTAAAAGTAATTTATTTTTATAATGGGGTTTAGCTGCTTTTCATGGCTGTGTTTATGCGGCTTTACACCCACTTGACTCACTTCCAGAGAGATATCAATACATAGGATTTAAGATTCTTACTAGTCACATATATTCTTGTGTGGTGAATAGGGGGTGTTGAGTCCAGTTCACTGAGCAAGGAGTAGGTCTTGTCTATTACATATTGGGTGTATGGAACGGTATCTGAGCGAATTTGAAACCCTTGTTTTATGCATCACCCCACCTCACCATTCCCGTTAAGCAGCCATAGTGTGTTTTCTAAACGTGTGACTCTGTTCTGTTTTGTAATTCAGTTCAAGTGTAGCGGTTTTTACATTCCATCTATAAGTGATAGCTTATGATAAGTGTCTTTTTCTGTGTGACTTATTTCACTTAGAATCGTCGTACCTAACTCCACTCATCTTGCTTCTACTAGCCTTATGACATTGATTTCATGTCTGAGTGATATTCCATTGTACATAAGGACCACAACTTCTTTATCCATTTTTCTCTTTCCTGGGATATTTAAGGTGTCATGAAGTGGAGGTTCTTGTCAACAGAGCAGCCCTAAACTTTCCGGTGCCTGTGTCTTGCTGATTTTTAGTTTTTCCAATTTATACGCCCATGAGTGGACGTGCCCTATGCTCCCTAAGCTGTTTTTTTTCGATGTTTCAGGACACAACGTACACTTCTCCAGAGTGGCTGTTGGCAATTTACATCCCGCCCATCAGTGTAGCAAGGCTGCCATTTCTCCATGGCCTGTCCTGCATTTCTGGTTTTGACACTTTTTGCAGCATGGCCCTTTTCACCGATGGGAAGCGAGACTTCTTTGTAGCGCTGATTTGCCTTTCCAGGTTGCTTGGTTGGCCAAAAAGGGCGTATGCGTTTTTTCCTGAATATATTCAGGAAAAAACGCATACGCCCTTTTTGGCCAAGGGCATCATTGTCGACGTTTTGCCGCTTTTCATGTGCTTTAAAGGCGATTCGTATCTACCTCCTGAAATCTGTTTCCTGCAATTCTGCCTTGCTTTCAAATCCTCTTCGTTGCCTTCCCTCAATATATCTGTGGATGAGAGTTATCATTTATAACTCTGCGGGTTTGTGAATTGCAGTTTCCCTGAGCTCCATTTTTCAAATGTCTTTTTTGGGAGCTGGCCGCAAAAGCGCGGGATTGCCTCAGGCCCTATTCTGCTTCTGGGCGGCAGGCTGAGCCTGTGGTTAATTCTTCTTCCTGTTGGGAAAATAGAGTGACCTGTGCCTGTTCCAACACCTAGATCTAGTCTCTCATTGGTTGCCCCTCTTCCCGTTCGTCCTCAGGACAAATTGCAACCTGTAGGGAACAGGAGGTTAAAGGTGCTGATTCTCCAAGTAGGGAGATTGCTAGTAAAGTAGCTGGAATGGCGAAACCGAGCACAAGGAGATGAGAAATGAGGTGCGTTTTAGAAACCTTTCAAAATCACACGGTGTACCATCTTCTGGGTTTCTCATGCATGTTTTCGATGTAGGAAGATGCCCTTGAACCTGGAGATTTGGGACCCATGGGATGGGTACCACGCAGTATTACTTTAAAGGGTCTGCGTTTGCTCACCCAACCTCACCCAACCTCTCAGCCCCAAGAGTGTCCACCCTTATGTCTCATCCAGGTGTGGGTGTAGATATGGTCAATCCAGGTTGCATCACAGCCTCTGAACGAATTTTGTAAGAATTTCTCTCTCTTTCACTGTCTTTGTTTTACGGGTTTTTAAAAGTAATTTATTTTTATAATGGGGTTTAGCTGCTTTTCATGGTTGTGTTTATGCGGCTTTACACCCACTTGACTCACTTCCAGACAGATATCAATACATAGGTTTTAAGATTCTTACTAGTCACATATATTCTTGTGTGGTGAATAGGGGGTGTTGAGTCCAGTTCACTGAGCAAGGAGTAGGTCTTGTCTATTACATATTGGGTGTATGGAACGGTATCTGAGCGAATTTGAAACCCTTGTTTTATGCATCACCCCACCTCACCATTCCCGTTAAGCAGCCATAGTGTGTTTTCTAAACGTGTGACTCTGTTCTGTTTTGTAATTCAGTTCAAGTGTAGCGGTTTTTACATTCCATCTATAAGTGATAGCTTATGATAAGTGTCTTTTTCTGTGTGACTTATTTCACTTAGAATCGTCGTACCTAACTCCACTCATCTTGCTTCTACTAGCCTTATGACATTGATTTCATGTCTGAGTGATATTCCATTGTACATAAGGACCACAACTTCTTTATCCATTTTTCTCTTTCCTGGGATATTTAAGGTGTCATGAAGTGGAGGTTCTTGTCAACAGAGCAGCCCTAAACTTTCCGGTGCCTGTGTCTTGCTGATTTTTAGTTTTTCCAATTTATACGCCCATGAGTGGACGTGCCCTATGCTCCCTAAGCTGTTTTTTTTCGATGTTTCAGGACACAACGTACACTTCTCCAGAGTGGCTGTTGGCAATTTACATCCCGCCCATCAGTGTAGCAAGGCTGCCATTTCTCCATGGCCTGTCCTGCATTTCTGGTTTTGACACTTTTTGCAGCATGGCCCTTTTCACCGATGGGAAGCGAGACTTCTTTGTAGCGCTGATTTGCCTTTCCAGGTTGCTTGGTTGGCCAAAAAGGGCGTATGTGTTTTTTCCTGAATATATTCAGGAAAAAACGCATACGCCCTTTTTGGCCAAGGGCATCATTGTCGACCTTTTACCGCTTTTCATGTGCTTTAAAGGCGATTCGTATCTACCTCCTGAAATCTGTTTCCTGCAATTCTGCCTTGCTTTCAAATCCTCTTCGTTGCCTTCCCTCAATATATCTGTGGATGAGAGTTATCATTTATAACTCTGCGGGTTTGTGAATTGCAGTTTCCCTGAGGTCCATTTTTCAACTGTCTTTTTTGGGAGCTGGCCGCAAAAGCGCGGGATTGCCTCAGGCCCTATTCTGCTTCTGGGCGGCAGGCTGAGCCTGTGGTTAATTCTTCTTCCTGTTGGGAAAATAGAGTGACCTGTGCCTGTCCCAACACCTAGATCTAGTCTCTCATTGGTTGCCCCTCTTCCGGTTCGTCCTCAGGACAAATTGCAGCCTGTAGGGAACAGGAGGTTAAAGGTGCTGATTCTCCAAGTAGGGAGATTGCTAGTAAAGTAGCTGGAATGGCGAAACCGAGCACAAGGAGATGAGAAATGAGGTGCGTTTTAGAAACCTTTCAAAATCACACGGTGTACCATCTTCTGGGTTTCTCATGCATGTTTTCGATGTAGGAAGATGCCCTTGAACCTGGAGATTTGGGACCCATGGGATGGGTACCACGCAGTATTACTTTAAAGGGTCTGCGTTTGCTCACCCAACCACACCCAACCTCTCAGCCCCAAGAGTGTCCACCCTTATGTCCCATCCAGCTGTGGGTCTTGATATGGTCAATCCAGGTTGCATCACAGCCTCTGAACGAATTTTGTAAGAATTTCTCTCTCTTTCACTCTCTTTGTTTTATGGGTTTTTAAAAGTAATTTATTTTTATAATGGGGTTTAGCTGCTTTTCATGGCTGTGTTTATGCGGCTTTACACCCACTTGACTCACTTCCAGAGAGATATCAATACATAGGATTTAAGATTCTTACTAGTCACATATATTCTTGTGTGGTGAATAGGGGGTGTTGAGTCCAGTTCACTGAGCAAGGAGTAGGTCTTGTCTATTACATATTGGGTGTATGGAACGGTATCTGAGCGAATTTGAAACCCTTGTTTTATGCATCACCCCACCTCACCATTCCCGTTAAGCAGCCATAGTGTGTTTTCTAAACGTGTGACTCTGTTCTGTTTTGTAATTCAGTTCAAGTGTAGCGGTTTTTACATTCCATCTATAAGTGATAGCTTATGATAAGTGTCTTTTTCTGTGTGACTTATTTCACTTAGAATCGTCGTACCTAACTCCACTCATCTTGCTTCTACTAGCCTTATGACATTGATTTCATGTCTGAGTGATATTCCATTGTACATAAGGACCACAACTTCTTTATCCATTTTTCTCTTTCCTGGGATATTTAAGGTGTCATGAAGTGGAGGTTCTTGTCAACAGAGCAGCCCTAAACTTTCCGGTGCCTGTGTCTTGCTGATTTTTAGTTTTTCCAATTTATACGCCCATGAGTGGACGTGCCCTATGCTCCCTAAGCTGTTTTTTTTCGATGTTTCAGGACACAACGTACACTTCTCCAGAGTGGCTGTTGGCAATTTACATCCCGCCCATCAGTGTAGCAAGGCTGCCATTTCTCCATGGCCTGTCCTGCATTTCTGGTTTTGACACTTTTTGCAGCATGGCCCTTTTCACCGATGGGAAGCGAGACTTCTTTGTAGCGCTGATTTGCCTTTCCAGGTTGCTTGGTTGGCCAAAAAGGGCGTATGTGTTTTTTCCTGAATATATTCAGGAAAAAACGCATACGCCCTTTTTGGCCAAGGGCATCATTGTCGACCTTTTACCGCTTTTCATGTGCTTTAAAGGCGATTCGTATCTACCTCCTGAAATCTGTTTCCTGCAATTCTGCCTTGCTTTCAAATCCTCTTCGTTGCCTTCCCTCAATATATCTGTGGATGAGAGTTATCATTTATAACTCTGCGGGTTTGTGAATTGCAGTTTCCCTGAGGTCCATTTTTCAACTGTCTTTTTTGGGAGCTGGCCGCAAAAGCGCGGGATTGCCTCAGGCCCTATTCTGCTTCTGGGCGGCAGGCTGAGCCTGTGGTTAATTCTTCTTCCTGTTGGGAAAATAGAGTGACCTGTGCCTGTCCCAACACCTAGATCTAGTCTCTCATTGGTTGCCCCTCTTCCCGTTCGTCCTCAGGACAAATTGCAACCTGTAGGGAACAGGAGGTTAAAGGTGCTGATTCTCCAAGTAGGGAGATTGCTAGTAAAGTAGCTGGAATGGCGAAACCGAGCACAAGGAGATGAGAAATGAGGTGCGTTTTAGAAACCTTTCAAAATCACACGGTGTACCATCTTCTGGGTTTCTCATGCATGTTTTCGATGTAGGAAGATGCCCTTGAACCTTGAGATTTGGGACCCATGGGATGGGTACCACGCAGTATTACTTTAAAGGGTCTGCGTTTGCTCACCCAACCACACCCAACCTCTCAGCCCCAAGAGTGTCCACCCTTATGTCTCATCCAGCTGTGGGTCTTGATATGGTCAATCCAGGTTGCATCACAGCCTCTGAACGAATTTTGTAAGAATTTCTCTCTCTTTCACTGTCTTTGTTTTATGGGTTTTTAAAAGTAATTTATTTTTATAATGGGGTTTAGCTGCTTTTCATGGCTGTGTTTATGCGGCTTTACACCCACTTGACTCACTTCCAGAGAGATATCAATACATAGGATTTAAGATTCTTACTAGTCACATATATTCTTGTGTGGTGAATAGGGGGTGTTGAGTCCAGTTCACTGAGCAAGGAGTAGGTCTTGTCTATTACATATTGGGTGTATGGAACGGTATCTGAGCGAATTTGAAACCCTTGTTTTATGCATCACCCCACCTCACCATTCCCGTTAAGCAGCCATAGTGTGTTTTCTAAACGTGTGACTCTGTTCTGTTTTGTAATTCAGTTCAAGTGTAGCGGTTTTTACATTCCATCTATAAGTGATAGCTTATGATAAGTGTCTTTTTCTGTGTGACTTATTTCACTTAGAATCGTCGTACCTAACTCCACTCATCTTGCTTCTACTAGCCTTATGACATTGATTTCATGTCTGAGTGATATTCCATTGTACATAAGGACCACAACTTCTTTATCCATTTTTCTCTTTCCTGGGATATTTAAGGTGTCATGAAGTGGAGGTTCTTGTCAACAGAGCAGCCCTAAACTTTCCGGTGCCTGTGTCTTGCTGATTTTTAGTTTTTCCAATTTATACGCCCATGAGTGGAAGTGCCCTATGCTCCCTAAGCTGTTTTTTTTCGATGTTTCAGGACACAACGTACACTTCTCCAGAGTGGCTGTTGGCAATTTACATCCCGCCCATCAGTGTAGCAAGGCTGCCATTTCTCCATGGCCTGTCCTGCATTTCTGGTTTTGACACTTTTTGCAGCATGGCCCTTTTCACCGATGGGAAGCGAGACTTCTTTGTAGCGCTGATTTGCCTTTCCAGGTTGCTTGGTTGGCCAAAAAGGGCGTATGTGTTTTTTCCTGAATATATTCAGGAAAAAACGCATACGCCCTTTTTGGCCAAGGGCATCATTGTCGACGTTTTGCCGCTTTTCATGTGCTTTAAAGGCGATTCGTATCTACCTCCTGAAATCTGTTTCCTGCAATTCTGCCTTGCTTTCAAATCCTCTTCGTTGCCTTCCCTCAATATATCTGTGGATGAGAGTTATCATTTATAACTCTGCGGGTTTGTGAATTGCAGTTTCCCTGAGGTCCATTTTTCAACTGTCTTTTTTGGGAGCTGGCCGCAAAAGCGCGGGATTGCCTCAGGCCCTATTCTGCTTCTGGGCGGCAGGCTGAGCCTGTGGTTAATTCTTCTTCCTGTTGGGAAAATAGAGTGACCTGTGCCTGTCCCAACACCTAGATCTAGTCTCTCATTGGTTGCCCCTCTTCCCGTTCGTCCTCAGGACAAATTGCAACCTGTAGGGAACAGGAGGTTAAAGGTGCTGATTCTCCAAGTAGGGAGATTGCTAGTAAAGTAGCTGGAATGGCGAAACCGAGCACAAGGAGATGAGAAATGAGGTGCGTTTTAGAAACCTTTCAAAATCACACGGTGTACCATATTCTGGGTTTCTCATGCATGTTTTCGATGTAGGAAGATGCCCTTGAACCTGGAGATTTGGGACCCATGGGATGGGTACCACGCAGTATTACTTTAAAGGGTCTGCGTTTTCTCACCCAACCTCACCCAACCTCTCAGCCCCAAGAGTGTCCACCCTTATGTCTCATCCAGGTGTGGGTCTAGATATGGTCAATCCAGGTTGCATCACAGCCTCTGAACGAATTTTGTAAGAATTTCTCTCTCTTTCACTGTCTTTGTTTTACGGGTTTTTAAAAGTAATTTATTTTTATAATGGGGTTTAGCTGCCTTTCATGGCTGTGTTTATGCGGCTTTACACCCACTTGACTCACTTCCAGACAGATATCAATACATAGGTTTTAAGATTCTTACTAGTCACATATATTCTTGTGCAGGGAATAGGGGGTGTTGAGTCCAGTTCACTGAGCAAGGAGTAGGTCTTGTCTATTACATATTGGGTGTATGGAACGGTATCTGAGCCAATTTGAAACCCTTGTTTTATGCATCACCCCACCTCACCTTTCCTGTTAAGCAGCTATAGTGTGTTTTCTAAACTTGTGACTCTGTTCTGTTTTGTAATTCAGTTCAAGTGTAGCGGTTTTTACATTCCCTCTATAAGTGATAGCTTATGATAAGTGTCTTTTTCTGTGTGACTTATTTCACTTAGAATCGTCATACCTAACTCCACTCATCTTGCTTCTACTAGCCTTATGATATTGATTTCATGTCTGAGTGATATTCCATTGTACATAAGGACCACAACTTCTTTATCCATTTTTCTCTTTCCTGGGATATTTAAGGTGTCATGAAGTGGAGGTTCTTGTCAACAGAGCAGCCCTAAACTTTCGGGTGCCTGTGTCTTGCTGATTTTTAGTTTTTCCAATTTATACGCCCATGAGTGGACGTGCCCTATGCTCCCTAAGCTGTTTTTTTTCGATGTTTCAGGACACAACGTACACTTCTCCAGAGTGGCTGTTGGCAATTTACATCCCGCCCATCAGTGTAGCAAGGCTGCCATTTCTCCATGGCCTGTCCTGCATTTCTGGTTTTGACACTTTTTGCAGCATGGCCCTTTTCACCGATGGGAAGCGAGACTTCTTTGTAGCGCTGATTTGCCTTTCCAGGTTGCTTGGTTGGCCAAGAAGGGCGTATGTGTTTTTTCCTGAATATATTCAGGAAAAAACGCATACGCCCTTTTTGGCCAAGGGCATCATTGTCGACCTTTTGCCGCTTTTCATGTGCTTTAAAGGCGATTCGTATCTATCTCCTGAAATCTGTTTCCTGCAATTCTGCCTTGCTTTCAAATCCTCTTCGTTGCCTTCCCTCAATATATCTGTGGATGAGAGTTATCATTTATAACTCTGCGGGTTTGTGAATTGCAGTTTCCCTGAGCTCCATTTTTCAACTGTCTTTTTTGGGAGCTGGCCGCAAAAGCGCGGGATTGCCTCAGGCCCTATTCTGCTTCTGGGCGGCAGGCTGAGCCTGTGGTTAATTCTTCTTCCTGTTGGGAAAATAGAGTGACCTGTGCCTGTCCCAACACCTAGATCTAGTCTCTCATTGGTTGCCCCTCTTCCGGTTCGTCCTCAGGACAAATTGCAGCCTGTAGGGAACAGGAGGTTAAAGGTGCTGATTCTCCAAGTAGGGAGATTGCTAGTAAAGTAGCTGGAATGGCGAAACCGAGCACAAGGAGATGAGAAATGAGGTGCGTTTTAGAAACCTTTCAAAATCACACGGTGTACCATCTTCTGGGTTTCTCATGCATGTATTCGATGTAGGAAGATTCCCTTGAACCTGGACATTTGGGACCCATGGGATGGGTACCACACAGTATTACTTTAAAGGGTCTGCGTTTGCTCACCCAACCACACCCAACCTCTCAGCCCCAAGAGTGTCCACCCTTATGTCTCATCCAGCTGTGGGTCTTGATATGGTCAATCCAGGTTGCATCACAGTCTCTGAACGAATTTTGTAAGAATTTCTCTCTCTTTCACTGTCTTTGTTTTATGGGTTTTTAAAAGTAATTTATTTTTATAATGGGGTTTAGCTGCTTTTCATGGCTGTGTTTATGCGGCTTTACACCCACTTGACTCACTTCCAGAGAGATATCAATACATAGGATTTAAGATTCTTACTAGTCACATATATTCTTGTGTGGTGAATAGGGGGTGTTGAGTCCAGTTCACTGAGCAAGGAGTAGGTCTTGTCTATTACATATTGGGTGTATGGAACGGTATCTGAGCGAATTTGAAACCCTTGTTTTATGCATCACCCCACCTCACCATTCCCGTTAAGCAGCCATAGTGTGTTTTCTAAACGTGTGACTCTGTTCTGTTTTGTAATTCAGTTCAAGTGTAGCGGTTTTTACATTCCATCTATAAGTGATAGCTTATGATAAGTGTCTTTTTCTGTGTGACTTATTTCACTTAGAATCGTCGTACCTAACTCCACTCATCTTGCTTCTACTAGCCTTATGACATTGATTTCATGTCTGAGTGATATTCCATTGTACATAAGGACCACAACTTCTTTATCCATTTTTCTCTTTCCTGGGATATTTAAGGTGTCATGAAGTGGAGGTTCTTGTCAACAGAGCAGCCCTAAACTTTCCGGTGCCTGTGTCTTGCTGATTTTTAGTTTTTCCAATTTATACGCCCATGAGTGGACGTGCCCTATGCTCCCTAAGCTGTTTTTTTTCGATGTTTCAGGACACAACGTACACTTCTCCAGAGTGGCTGTTGGCAATTTACATCCCGCCCATCAGTGTAGCAAGGCTGCCATTTCTCCATGGCCTGTCCTGCATTTCTGGTTTTGACACTTTTTGCAGCATGGCCCTTTTCACCGATGGGAAGCGAGACTTCTTTGTAGCGCTGATTTGCCTTTCCAGGTTGCTTGGTTGGCCAAAAAGGGCGTATGTGTTTTTTCCTGAATATATTCAGGAAAAAACGCATACGCCCTTTTTGGCCAAGGGCATCATTGTCGACCTTTTACCGCTTTTCATGTGCTTTAAAGGCGATTCGTATCTACCTCCTGAAATCTGTTTCCTGCAATTCTGCCTTGCTTTCAAATCCTCTTCGTTGCCTTCCCTCAATATATCTGTGGATGAGAGTTATCATTTATAACTCTGCGGGTTTGTGAATTGCAGTTTCCCTGAGGTCCATTTTTCAACTGTCTTTTTTGGGAGCTGGCCGCAAAAGCGCGGGATTGCCTCAGGCCCTATTCTGCTTCTGGGCGGCAGGCTGAGCCTGTGGTTAATTCTTCTTCCTGTTGGGAAAATAGAGTGACCTGTGCCTGTCCCAACACCTAGATCTAGTCTCTCATTGGTTGCCCCTCTTCCGGTTCGTCCTCAGGACAAATTGCAGCCTGTAGGGAACAGGAGGTTAAAGGTGCTGATTCTCCAAGTAGGGAGATTGCTAGTAAAGTAGCTGGAATGGCGAAACCGAGCACAAGGAGATGAGAAATGAGGTGCGTTTTAGAAACCTTTCAAAATCACACGGTGTACCATCTTCTGGGTTTCTCATGCATGTTTTCGATGTAGGAAGATGCCCTTGAACCTGGAGATTTGGGACCCATGGGATGGGTACCACGCAGTATTACTTTAAAGGGTCTGCGTTTGCTCACCCAACCACACCCAACCTCTCAGCCCCAAGAGTGTCCACCCTTATGTCTCATCCAGCTGTGGGTCTTGATATGGTCAATCCAGGTTGCATCACAGCCTCTGAACGAATTTTGTAAGAATTTCTCTCTCTTTCACTGTCTTTGTTTTATGGGTTTTTAAAAGTAATTTATTTTTATAATGGGGTTTAGCTGCTTTTCATGGCTGTGTTTATGCGGCTTTACACCCACTTGACTCACTTCCAGAGAGATATCAATACATAGGATTTAAGATTCTTACTAGTCACATATATTCTTGTGTGGTGAATAGGGGGTGTTGAGTCCAGTTCACTGAGCAAGGAGTAGGTCTTGTCTATTACATATTGGGTGTATGGAACGGTATCTGAGCGAATTTGAAACCCTTGTTTTATGCATCACCCCACCTCACCATTCCCGTTAAGCAGCCATAGTGTGTTTTCTAAACGTGTGACTCTGTTCTGTTTTGTAATTCAGTTCAAGTGTAGCGGTTTTTACATTCCATCTATAAGTGATAGCTTATGATAAGTGTCTTTTTCTGTGTGACTTATTTCACTTAGAATCGTCGTACCTAACTCCACTCATCTTGCTTCTACTAGCCTTATGACATTGATTTCATGTCTGAGTGATATTCCATTGTACATAAGGACCACAACTTCTTTATCCATTTTTCTCTTTCCTGGGATATTTAAGGTGTCATGAAGTGGAGGTTCTTGTCAACAGAGCAGCCCTAAACTTTCCGGTGCCTGTGTCTTGCTGATTTTTAGTTTTTCCAATTTATACGCCCATGAGTGGACGTGCCCTATGCTCCCTAAGCTGTTTTTTTTCGATGTTTCAGGACACAACGTACACTTCTCCAGAGTGGCTGTTGGCAATTTACATCCCGCCCATCAGTGTAGCAAGGCTGCCATTTCTCCATGGCCTGTCCTGCATTTCTGGTTTTGACACTTTTTGCAGCATGGCCCTTTTCACCGATGGGAAGCGAGACTTCTTTGTAGCGCTGATTTGCCTTTCCAGGTTGCTTGGTTGGCCAAAAAGGGCGTATGTGTTTTTTCCTGAATATATTCAGGAAAAAACGCATACGCCCTTTTTGGCCAAGGGCATCATTGTCGACCTTTTACCGCTTTTCATGTGCTTTAAAGGCGATTCGTATCTACCTCCTGAAATCTGTTTCCTGCAATTCTGCCTTGCTTTCAAATCCTCTTCGTTGCCTTCCCTCAATATATCTGTGGATGAGAGTTATCATTTATAACTCTGCGGGTTTGTGAATTGCAGTTTCCCTGAGGTCCATTTTTCAACTGTCTTTTTTGGGAGCTGGCCGCAAAAGCGCGGGATTGCCTCAGGCCCTATTCTGCTTCTGGGCGGCAGGCTGAGCCTGTGGTTAATTCTTCTTCCTGTTGGGAAAATAGAGTGACCTGTGCCTGTCCCAACACCTAGATCTAGTCTCTCATTGGTTGCCCCTCTTCCCGTTCGTCCTCAGGACAAATTGCAACCTGTAGGGAACAGGAGGTTAAAGGTGCTGATTCTCCAAGTAGGGAGATTGCTAGTAAAGTATCTGGAATGGCGAAACCGAGCACAAGGAGATGAGAAATGAGGTGCGTTTTAGAAACCTTTCAAAATCACACGGTGTACCATATTCTGGGTTTCTCATGCATGTTTTCGATGTAGGAAGATGCCCTTGAACCTGGAGATTTGGGACCCATGGGATGGGTACCACGCAGTATTACTTTAAAGGGTCTGCGTTTTCTCACCCAACCTCACCCAACCTCTCAGCCCCAAGAGTGTCCACCCTTATGTCTCATCCAGGTGTGGGTCTAGATATGGTCAATCCAGGTTGCATCACAGCCTCTGAACGAATTTTGTAAGAATTTCTCTCTCTTTCACTGTCTTTGTTTTACGGGTTTTTAAAAGTAATTTATTTTTATAATGGGGTTTAGCTGCCTTTCATGGCTGTGTTTATGCGGCTTTACACCCACTTGACTCACTTCCAGACAGATATCAATACATAGGTTTTAAGATTCTTACTAGTCACATATATTCTTGTGCGGGGAATAGGGGGTGTTGAGTCCAGTTCACTGAGCAAGGAGTAGGTCTTGTCTATTACATATTGGGTGTATGGAACGGTATCTGAGCCAATTTGAAACCCTTGTTTTATGCATCACCCCACCTCACCTTTCCTGTTAAGCAGCTATAGTGTGTTTTCTAAACGTGTGACTCTGTTCTGTTTTGTAATTCAGTTCAAGTGTAGCGGTTTTTACATTCCCTCTATAAGTGATAGCTTATGATAAGTGTCTTTTTCTGTGTGACTTATTTCACTTAGAATCGTCATACCTAACTCCACTCATCTTGCTTCTACTAGCCTTATGATATTGATTTCATGTCTGAGTGATATTCCATTGTACATAAGGACCACAACTTCTTTATCCATTTTTCTCTTTCCTGGGATATTTAAGGTGTCATGAAGTGGAGGTTCTTGTCAACAGAGCAGCCCTAAACTTTCGGGTGCCTGTGTCTTGCTGATTTTTAGTTTTTCCAATTTATACGCCCATGAGTGGACGTGCCCTATGCTCCCTAAGCTGTTTTTTTTCGATGTTTCAGGACACAACGTACACTTCTCCAGAGTGGCTGTTGGCAATTTACATCCCGCCCATCAGTGTAGCAAGGCTGCCATTTCTCCATGGCCTGTCCTGCATTTCTGGTTTTGACACTTTTTGCAGCATGGCCCTTTTCACCGATGGGAAGCGAGACTTCTTTGTAGCGCTGATTTGCCTTTCCAGGTTGCTTGGTTGGCCAAGAAGGGCGTATGCGTTTTTTCCTGAATATATTCAGGAAAAAACGCATACGCCCTTTTTGGCCAAGGGCATCATTGTCGACCTTTTGCCGCTTTTCATGTGCTTTAAAGGCGATTCGTATCTACCTCCTGAAATCTGTTTCCTGCAATTCTGCCTTGCTTTCAAATCCTCTTCGTTGCCTTCCCTCAATATATCTGTGGATGAGAGTTATCATTTATAACTCTGCGGGTTTGTGAATTGCAGTTTCCCTGAGCTCCATTTTTCAACTGTCTTTTTTGGGAGCTAGCCGCAAAAGCGCGGGATTGCCTCAGGCCCTATTCTGCTTCTGGGCGGCAGGCTGAGCCTGTGGTTAATTCTTCTTCCTGTTGGGAAAATAGAGTGACCTGTGCCTGTCCCAACACCTAGATCTAGTCTCTCATTGGTTGCCCCTCTTCCGGTTCGTCCTCAGGACAAATTGCAGCCTGTAGGGAACAGGAGGTTAAAGGTGCTGATTCTCCAAGTAGGGAGATTGCTAGTAAAGTAGCTGGAATGGCGAAACCGAGCACAAGGAGATGAGAAATGAGGTGCGTTTTAGAAACCTTTCAAAATCACACGGTGTACCATCTTCTGGGTTTCTCATGCATGTATTCGATGTAGGAAGATTCCCTTGAACCTGGACATTTGGGACCCATGGGATGGGTACCACACAGTATTACTTTAAAGGGTCTGCGTTTGCTCACCCAACCACACCCAACCTCTCAGCCCCAAGAGTGTCCACCCTTATGTCTCATCCAGCTGTGGGTCTTGATATGGTCAATCCAGGTTGCATCACAGTCTCTGAACGAATTTTGTAAGAATTTCTCTCTCTTTCACTGTCTTTGTTTTATGGGTTTTTAAAAGTAATTTATTTTTATAATGGGGTTTAGCTGCTTTTCATGGCTGTGTTTATGCGGCTTTACACCCACTTGACTCACTTCCAGAGAGATATCAATACATAGGATTTAAGATTCTTACTAGTCACATATATTCTTGTGTGGTGAATAGGGGGTGTTGAGTCCAGTTCACTGAGCAAGGAGTAGGTCTTGTCTATTACATATTGGGTGTATGGAACGGTATCTGAGCGAATTTGAAACCCTTGTTTTATGCATCACCCCACCTCACCATTCCCGTTAAGCAGCCATAGTGTGTTTTCTAAACGTGTGACTCTGTTCTGTTTTGTAATTCAGTTCAAGTGTAGCGGTTTTTACATTCCATCTATAAGTGATAGCTTATGATAAGTGTCTTTTTCTGTGTGACTTATTTCACTTAGAATCGTCGTACCTAACTCCACTCATCTTGCTTCTACTAGCCTTATGACATTGATTTCATGTCTGAGTGATATTCCATTGTACATAAGGACCACAACTTCTTTATCCATTTTTCTCTTTCCTGGGATATTTAAGGTGTCATGAAGTGGAGGTTCTTGTCAACAGAGCAGCCCTAAACTTTCCGGTGCCTGTGTCTTGCTGATTTTTAGTTTTTCCAATTTATACGCCCATGAGTGGACGTGCCCTATGCTCCCTAAGCTGTTTTTTTTCGATGTTTCAGGACACAAAGTACACTTCTCCAGAGTGGCTGTTGGCAATTTACATCCCGCCCATCAGTGTAGCAAGGCTGCCATTTCTCCATGGCCTGTCCTGCATTTCTGGTTTTGACACTTTTTGCAGCATGGCCCTTTTCACCGATGGGAAGCGAGACTTCTTTGTAGCGCTGATTTGCCTTTCCAGGTTGCTTGGTTGGCCAAAAAGGGCGTATGTGTTTTTTCCTGAATATATTCAGGAAAAAATGCATACGCCCTTTTTGGCCAAGGGCATCATTGTCGACCTTTTACCGCTTTTCATGTGCTTTAAAGGCGATTCGTATCTACCTCCTGAAATCTGTTTCCTGCAATTCTGCCTTGCTTTCAAATCCTCTTCGTTGCCTTCCCTCAATATATCTGTGGATGAGAGTTATCATTTATAACTCTGCGGGTTTGTGAATTGCAGTTTCCCTGAGGTCCATTTTTCAACTGTCTTTTTTGGGAGCTGGCCGCAAAAGCGCGGGATTGCCTCAGGCCCTATTCTGCTTCTGGGCGGCAGGCTGAGCCTGTGGTTAATTCTTCTTCCTGTTGGGAAAATAGAGTGACCTGTGCCTGTCCCAACACCTAGATCTAGTCTCTCATTGGTTGCCCCTCTTCCGGTTCGTCCTCAGGACAAATTGCAGCCTGTAGGGAACAGGAGGTTAAAGGTGCTGATTCTCCAAGTAGGGAGATTGCTAGTAAAGTAGCTGGAATGGCGAAACCGAGCACAAGGAGATGAGAAATGAGGTGCGTTTTAGAAACCTTTCAAAATCACACGGTGTACCATCTTCTGGGTTTCTCATGCATGTTTTCGATGTAGGAAGATGCCCTTGAACCTGGAGATTTGGGACCCATGGGATGGGTACCACGCAGTATTACTTTAAAGGGTCTGCGTTTGCTCACCCAACCACACCCAACCTCTCAGCCCCAAGAGTGTCCACCCTTATGTCTCATCCAGCTGTGGGTCTTGATATGGTCAATCCAGGTTGCATCACAGCCTCTGAACGAATTTTGTAAGAATTTCTCTCTCTTTCACTGTCTTTGTTTTATGGGTTTTTAAAAGTAATTTATTTTTATAATGGGGTTTAGCTGCTTTTCATGGCTGTGTTTATGCGGCTTTACACCCACTTGACTCACTTCCAGAGAGATATCAATACATAGGATTTAAGATTCTTACTAGTCACATATATTCTTGTGTGGTGAATAGGGGGTGTTGAGTCCAGTTCACTGAGCAAGGAGTAGGTCTTGTCTATTACATATTGGGTGTATGGAACGGTATCTGAGCGAATTTGAAACCCTTGTTTTATGCATCACCCCACCTCACCATTCCCGTTAAGCAGCCATAGTGTGTTTTCTAAACGTGTGACTCTGTTCTGTTTTGTAATTCAGTTCAAGTGTAGCGGTTTTTACATTCCATCTATAAGTGATAGCTTATGATAAGTGTCTTTTTCTGTGTGACTTATTTCACTTAGAATCGTCGTACCTAACTCCACTCATCTTGCTTCTACTAGCCTTATGACATTGATTTCATGTCTGAGTGATATTCCATTGTACATAAGGACCACAACTTCTTTATCCATTTTTCTCTTTCCTGGGATATTTAAGGTGTCATGAAGTGGAGGTTCTTGTCAACAGAGCAGCCCTAAACTTTCCGGTGCCTGTGTCTTGCTGATTTTTAGTTTTTCCAATTTATACGCCCATGAGTGGACGTGCCCTATGCTCCCTAAGCTGTTTTTTTTCGATGTTTCAGGACACAACGTACACTTCTCCAGAGTGGCTGTTGGCAATTTACATCCCGCCCATCAGTGTAGCAAGGCTGCCATTTCTCCATGGCCTGTCCTGCATTTCTGGTTTTGACACTTTTTGCAGCATGGCCCTTTTCACCGATGGGAAGCGAGACTTCTTTGTAGCGCTGATTTGCCTTTCCAGGTTGCTTGGTTGGCCAAAAAGGGCGTATGTGTTTTTTCCTGAATATATTCAGGAAAAAACGCATACGCCCTTTTTGGCCAAGGGCATCATTGTCGACCTTTTACCGCTTTTCATGTGCTTTAAAGGCGATTCGTATCTACCTCCTGAAATCTGTTTCCTGCAATTCTGCCTTGCTTTCAAATCCTCTTCGTTGCCTTCCCTCAATATATCTGTGGATGAGAGTTATCATTTATAACTCTGCGGGTTTGTGAATTGCAGTTTCCCTGAGGTCCATTTTTCAACTGTCTTTTTTGGGAGCTGGCCGCAAAAGCGCGGGATTGCCTCAGGCCCTATTCTGCTTCTGGGCGGCAGGCTGAGCCTGTGGTTAATTCTTCTTCCTGTTGGGAAAATAGAGTGACCTGTGCCTGTCCCAACACCTAGATCTAGTCTCTCATTGGTTGCCCCTCTTCCCGTTCGTCCTCAGGACAAATTGCAACCTGTAGGGAACAGGAGGTTAAAGGTGCTGATTCTCCAAGTAGGGAGATTGCTAGTAAAGTATCTGGAATGGCGAAACCGAGCACAAGGAGATGAGAAATGAGGTGCGTTTTAGAAACCTTTCAAAATCACACGGTGTACCATATTCTGGGTTTCTCATGCATGTTTTCGATGTAGGAAGATGCCCTTGAACCTGGAGATTTGGGACCCATGGGATGGGTACCACGCAGTATTACTTTAAAGGGTCTGCGTTTTCTCACCCAACCTCACCCAACCTCTCAGCCCCAAGAGTGTCCACCCTTATGTCTCATCCAGGTGTGGGTCTAGATATGGTCAATCCAGGTTGCATCACAGCCTCTGAACGAATTTTGTAAGAATTTCTCTCTCTTTCACTGTCTTTGTTTTACGGGTTTTTAAAAGTAATTTATTTTTATAATGGGGTTTAGCTGCCTTTCATGGCTGTGTTTATGCGGCTTTACACCCACTTGACTCACTTCCAGACAGATATCAATACATAGGTTTTAAGATTCTTACTAGTCACATATATTCTTGTGCGGGGAATAGGGGGTGTTGAGTCCAGTTCACTGAGCAAGGAGTAGGTCTTGTCTATTACATATTGGGTGTATGGAACGGTATCTGAGCCAATTTGAAACCCTTGTTTTATGCATCACCCCACCTCACCTTTCCTGTTAAGCAGCTATAGTGTGTTTTCTAAACGTGTGACTCTGTTCTGTTTTGTAATTCAGTTCAAGTGTAGCGGTTTTTACATTCCCTCTATAAGTGATAGCTTATGATAAGTGTCTTTTTCTGTGTGACTTATTTCACTTAGAATCGTCATACCTAACTCCACTCATCTTGCTTCTACTAGCCTTATGATATTGATTTCATGTCTGAGTGATATTCCATTGTACATAAGGACCACAACTTCTTTATCCATTTTTCTCTTTCCTGGGATATTTAAGGTGTCATGAAGTGGAGGTTCTTGTCAACAGAGCAGCCCTAAACTTTCGGGTGCCTGTGTCTTGCTGATTTTTAGTTTTTCCAATTTATACGCCCATGAGTGGACGTGCCCTATGCTCCCTAAGCTGTTTTTTTTCGATGTTTCAGGACACAACGTACACTTCTCCAGAGTGGCTGTTGGCAATTTACATCCCGCCCATCAGTGTAGCAAGGCTGCCATTTCTCCATGGCCTGTCCTGCATTTCTGGTTTTGACACTTTTTGCAGCATGGCCCTTTTCACCGATGGGAAGCGAGACTTCTTTGTAGCGCTGATTTGCCTTTCCAGGTTGCTTGGTTGGCCAAGAAGGGCGTATGCGTTTTTTCCTGAATATATTCAGGAAAAAACGCATACGCCCTTTTTGGCCAAGGGCATCATTGTCGACCTTTTGCCGCTTTTCATGTGCTTTAAAGGCGATTCGTATCTACCTCCTGAAATCTGTTTCCTGCAATTCTGCCTTGCTTTCAAATCCTCTTCGTTGCCTTCCCTCAATATATCTGTGGATGAGAGTTATCATTTATAACTCTGCGGGTTTGTGAATTGCAGTTTCCCTGAGCTCCATTTTTCAACTGTCTTTTTTGGGAGCTGGCCGCAAAAGCGCGGGATTGCCTCAGGCCCTATTCTGCTTCTGGGCGGCAGGCTGAGCCTGTGGTTAATTCTTCTTCCTGTTGGGAAAATAGAGTGACCTGTGCCTGTCCCAACACCTAGATCTAGTCTCTCATTGGTTGCCCCTCTTCCGGTTCGTCCTCAGGACAAATTGCAGCCTGTAGGGAACAGGAGGTTAAAGGTGCTGATTCTCCAAGTAGGGAGATTGCTAGTAAAGTAGCTGGAATGGCGAAACCGAGCACAAGGAGATGAGAAATGAGGTGCGTTTTAGAAACCTTTCAAAATCACACGGTGTACCATCTTCTGGGTTTCTCATGCATGTATTCGATGTAGGAAGATTCCCTTGAACCTGGACATTTGGGACCCATGGGATGGGTACCACAAAGTATTACTTTAAAGGGTCTGCGTTTGCTCACCCAACCACACCCAACCTCTCAGCCCCAAGAGTGTCCACCCTTATGTCTCATCCAGCTGTGGGTCTTGATATGGTCAATCCAGGTTGCATCACAGTCTCTGAACGAATTTTGTAAGAATTTCTCTCTCTTTCACTGTCTTTGTTTTATGGGTTTTTAAAAGTAATTTATTTTTATAATGGGGTTTAGCTGCTTTTCATGGCTGTGTTTATGCGGCTTTACACCCACTTGACTCACTTCCAGAGAGATATCAATACATAGGATTTAAGATTCTTACTAGTCACATATATTCTTGTGTGGTGAATAGGGGGTGTTGAGTCCAGTTCACTGAGCAAGGAGTAGGTCTTGTCTATTACATATTGGGTGTATGGAACGGTATCTGAGCGAATTTGAAACCCTTGTTTTATGCATCACCCCACCTCACCATTCCCGTTAAGCAGCCATAGTGTGTTTTCTAAACGTGTGACTCTGTTCTGTTTTGTAATTCAGTTCAAGTGTAGCGGTTTTTACATTCCATCTATAAGTGATAGCTTATGATAAGTGTCTTTTTCTGTGTGACTTATTTCACTTAGAATCGTCGTACCTAACTCCACTCATCTTGCTTCTACTAGCCTTATGACATTGATTTCATGTCTGAGTGATATTCCATTGTACATAAGGACCACAACTTCTTTATCCATTTTTCTCTTTCCTGGGATATTTAAGGTGTCATGAAGTGGAGGTTCTTGTCAACAGAGCAGCCCTAAACTTTCCGGTGCCTGTGTCTTGCTGATTTTTAGTTTTTCCAATTTATACGCCCATGAGTGGACGTGCCCTATGCTCCCTAAGCTGTTTTTTTTCGATGTTTCAGGACACAACGTACACTTCTCCAGAGTGGCTGTTGGCAATTTACATCCCGCCCATCAGTGTAGCAAGGCTGCCATTTCTCCATGGCCTGTCCTGCATTTCTGGTTTTGACACTTTTTGCAGCATGGCCCTTTTCACCGATGGGAAGCGAGACTTCTTTGTAGCGCTGATTTGCCTTTCCAGGTTGCTTGGTTGGCCAAAAAGGGCGTATGTGTTTTTTCCTGAATATATTCAGGAAAAAACGCATACGCCCTTTTTGGCCAAGGGCATCATTGTCGACCTTTTACCGCTTTTCATGTGCTTTAAAGGCGATTCGTATCTACCTCCTGAAATCTGTTTCCTGCAATTCTGCCTTGCTTTCAAATCCTCTTCGTTGCCTTCCCTCAATATATCTGTGGATGAGAGTTATCATTTATAACTCTGCGGGTTTGTGAATTGCAGTTTCCCTGAGGTCCATTTTTCAACTGTCTTTTTTGGGAGCTGGCCGCAAAAGCGCGGGATTGCCTCAGGCCCTATTCTGCTTCTGGGCGGCAGGCTGAGCCTGTGGTTAATTCTTCTTCCTGTTGGGAAAATAGAGTGACCTGTGCCTGTCCCAACACCTAGATCTAGTCTCTCATTGGTTGCCCCTCTTCCGGTTCGTCCTCAGGACAAATTGCAGCCTGTAGGGAACAGGAGGTTAAAGGTGCTGATTCTCCAAGTAGGGAGATTGCTAGTAAAGTAGCTGGAATGGCGAAACCGAGCACAAGGAGATGAGAAATGAGGTGCGTTTTAGAAACCTTTCAAAATCACACGGTGTACCATCTTCTGGGTTTCTCATGCATGTTTTCGATGTAGGAAGATGCCCTTGAACCTGGAGATTTGGGACCCATGGGATGGGTACCACGCAGTATTACTTTAAAGGGTCTGCGTTTGCTCACCCAACCACACCCAACCTCTCAGCCCCAAGAGTGTCCACCCTTATGTCTCATCCAGCTGTGGGTCTTGATATGGTCAATCCAGGTTGCATCACAGCCTCTGAACGAATTTTGTAAGAATTTCTCTCTCTTTCACTGTCTTTGTTTTATGGGTTTTTAAAAGTAATTTATTTTTATAATGGGGTTTAGCTGCTTTTCATGGCTGTGTTTATGCGGCTTTACACCCACTTGACTCACTTCCAGAGAGATATCAATACATAGGATTTAAGATTCTTACTAGTCACATATATTCTTGTGTGGTGAATAGGGGGTGTTGAGTCCAGTTCACTGAGCAAGGAGTAGGTCTTGTCTATTACATATTGGGTGTATGGAACGGTATCTGAGCGAATTTGAAACCCTTGTTTTATGCATCACCCCACCTCACCATTCCCGTTAAGCAGCCATAGTGTGTTTTCTAAACGTGTGACTCTGTTCTGTTTTGTAATTCAGTTCAAGTGTAGCGGTTTTTACATTCCATCTATAAGTGATAGCTTATGATAAGTGTCTTTTTCTGTGTGACTTATTTCACTTAGAATCGTCGTACCTAACTCCACTCATCTTGCTTCTACTAGCCTTATGACATTGATTTCATGTCTGAGTGATATTCCATTGTACATAAGGACCACAACTTCTTTATCCATTTTTCTCTTTCCTGGGATATTTAAGGTGTCATGAAGTGGAGGTTCTTGTCAACAGAGCAGCCCTAAACTTTCCGGTGCCTGTGTCTTGCTGATTTTTAGTTTTTCCAATTTATACGCCCATGAGTGGACGTGCCCTATGCTCCCTAAGCTGTTTTTTTTCGATGTTTCAGGACACAACGTATACTTCTCCAGAGTGGCTGTTGGCAATTTACATCCCGCCCATCAGTGTAGCAAGGCTGCCATTTCTCCATGGCCTGTCCTGCATTTCTGGTTTTGACACTTTTTGCAGCATGGCCCTTTTCACCGATGGGAAGCGAGACTTCTTTGTAGCGCTGATTTGCCTTTCCAGGTTGCTTGGTTGGCCAAAAAGGGCGTATGTGTTTTTTCCTGAATATATTCAGGAAAAAACGCATACGCCCTTTTTGGCCAAGGGCATCATTGTCGACCTTTTACCGCTTTTCATGTGCTTTAAAGGCGATTCGTATCTACCTCCTGAAATCTGTTTCCTGCAATTCTGCCTTGCTTTCAAATCCTCTTCGTTGCCTTCCCTCAATATATCTGTGGATGAGAGTTATCATTTATAACTCTGCGGGTTTGTGAATTGCAGTTTCCCTGAGGTCCATTTTTCAACTGTCTTTTTTGGGAGCTGGCCGCAAAAGCGCGGGATTGCCTCAGGCCCTATTCTGCTTCTGGGCGGCAGGCTGAGCCTGTGGTTAATTCTTCATCCTGTTGGGAAAATAGAGTGACCTGTGCCTGTCCCAACACCTAGATCTAGTCTCTCATTGGTTGCCCCTCTTCCGGTTCGTCCTCAGGACAAATTGCAGCCTGTAGGGAACAGGAGGTTAAAGGTGCTGATTCTCCAAGTAGGGAGATTGCTAGTAAAGTAGCTGGAATGGCGAAACCGAGCACAAGGAGATGAGAAATGAGGTGCGTTTTAGAAACCTTTCAAAATCACACGGTGTACCATCTTCTGGGTTTCTCATGCATGTTTTCGATGTAGGAAGATGCCCTTGAACCTGGAGATTTGGGACCCATGGGATGGGTACCACGCAGTATTACTTTAAAGGGTCTGCGTTTGCTCACCCAACCACACCCAACCTCTCAGCCCCAAGAGTGTCCACCCTTATGTCTCATCCAGCTGTGGGTCTTGATATGGTCAATCCAGGTTGCATCACAGTCTCTGAACGAATTTTGTAAGAATTTCTCTCTCTTTCACTGTCTTTGTTTTATGGGTTTTTAAAAGTAATTTATTTTTATAATGGGGTTTAGCTGCTTTTCATGGCTGTGTTTATGCGGCTTTACACCCACTTGACTCACTTCCAGAGAGATATCAATACATAGGATTTAAGATTCTTACTAGTCACATATATTCTTGTGTGGTGAATAGGGGGTGTTGAGTCCAGTTCACTGAGCAAGGAGTAGGTCTTGTCTATTACATATTGGGTGTATGGAACGGTATCTGAGCGAATTTGAAACCCTTGTTTTATGCATCACCCCACCTCACCATTCCCGTTAAGCAGCCATAGTGTGTTTTCTAAACGTGTGACTCTGTTCTGTTTTGTAATTCAGTTCAAGTGTAGCGGTTTTTACATTCCATCTATAAGTGATAGCTTATGATAAGTGTCTTTTTCTGTGTGACTTATTTCACTTAGAATCGTCGTACCTAACTCCACTCATCTTGCTTCTACTAGCCTTATGACATTGATTTCATGTCTGAGTGATATTCCATTGTACATAAGGACCACAACTTCTTTATCCATTTTTCTCTTTCCTGGGATATTTAAGGTGTCATGAAGTGGAGGTTCTTGTCAACAGAGCAGCCCTAAACTTTCCGGTGCCTGTGTCTTGCTGATTTTTAGTTTTTCCAATTTATACGCCCATGAGTGGACGTGCCCTATGCTCCCTAAGCTGTATTTTTTCCATGTTTCAGGACACAACGTACACTTCTCCAGAGTGGCTGTTGGCAATTTACATCCCGCCCATCAGTGTAGCAAGGCTGCCATTTCTCCATGGCCTGTCCTGCATTTCTGGTTTTGACACTTTTTGCAGCATGGCCCTTTTCACCGATGGGAAGCGAGACTTCTTTGTAGCGCTGATTTGCCTTTCCAGGTTGCTTGGTTGGCCAAAAAGGGCGTATGTGTTTTTTCCTGAATATATTCAGGAAAAAACGCATACGCCCTTTTTGGCCAAGGGCATCATTGTCGACCTTTTACCGCTTTTCATGTGCTTTAAAGGCGATTCGTATCTACCTCCTGAAATCTGTTTCCTGCAATTCTGCCTTGCTTTCAAATCCTCTTCGTTGCCTTCCCTCAATATATCTGTGGATGAGAGTTATCATTTATAACTCTGCGGGTTTGTGAATTGCAGTTTCCCTGAGGTCCATTTTTCAACTGTCTTTTTTGGGAGCTGGCCGCAAAAGCGCGGGATTGCCTCAGGCCCTATTCTGCTTCTGGGCGGCAGGCTGAGCCTGTGGTTAATTCTTCTTCCTGTTGGGAAAATAGAGTGACCTGTGCCTGTCCCAACACCTAGATCTAGTCTCTCTTTGGTTGCCCCTCTTCCGGTTCGTCCTCAGGACAAATTGCAGCCTGTAGGGAACAGGAGGTTAAAGGTGCTGATTCTCCAAGTAGGGAGATTGCTAGTAAAGTAGCTGGAATGGCGAAACCGAGCACAAGGAGATGAGAAATGAGGTGCGTTTTAGAAACCTTTCAAAATCACACGGTGTACCATCTTCTGGGTTTCTCATGCATGTTTTCGATGTAGGAAGATGCCCTTGAACCTGGAGATTTGGGACCCATGGGATGGGTACCACGCAGTATTACTTTAAAGGGTCTGCGTTTGCTCACCCAACCACACCCAACCTCTCAGCCCCAAGAGTGTCCACCCTTATGTCTCATCCAGCTGTGGGTCTTGATATGGTCAATCCAGGTTGCATCACAGCCTCTGAACGAATTTTGTAAGAATTTCTCTCTCTTTCACTGTCTTTGTTTTATGGGTTTTTAAAAGTAATTTATTTTTATAATGGGGTTTAGCTGCTTTTCATGGCTGTGTTTATGCGGCTTTACACCCACTTGACTCACTTCCAGAGAGATATAAATACATAGGATTTAAGATTCTTACTAGTCACATATATTCTTGTGTGGTGAATAGGGGGTGTTGAGTCCAGTTCACTGAGCAAGGAGTAGGTCTTGTCTATTACATATTGGGTGTATGGAACGGTATCTGAGCGAATTTGAAACCCTTGTTTTATGCATCACCCCACCTCACCATTCCCGTTAAGCAGCCATAGTGTGTTTTCTAAACGTGTGACTCTGTTCTGTTTTGTAATTCAGTTCAAGTGTAGCGGTTTTTACATTCCCTCTATAAGTGATAGCTTATGATAAGTGTCTTTTTCTGTGTGACTTATTTCACTTAGAATCGTCATACCTAACTCCACTCATCTTGCTTCTACTAGCCTTATGATATTGATTTCATGTCTGAGTGATATTCCATTGTACATAAGGACCACAACTTCTTTATCCATTTTTCTCTTTCCTGGGATATTTAAGGTGTCATGAAGTGGAGGTTCTTGTCAACAGAGCAGCCCTAAACTTTCGGGTGCCTGTGTCTTGCTGATTTTTAGTTTTTCCAATTTATACGCCCATGAGTGGACGTGCCCTATGCTCCCTAAGCTGTTTTTTTTCGATGTTTCAGGACACAACGTACACTTCTCCAGAGTGGCTGTTGGCAATTTACATCCCGCCCATCAGTGTAGCAAGGCTGCCATTTCTCCATGGCCTGTCCTGCATTTCTGGTTTTGACACTTTTTGCAGCATGGCCCTTTTCACCGATGGGAAGCGAGACTTCTTTGTAGCGCTGATTTGCCTTTCCAGGTTGCTTGGTTGGCCAAGAAGGGCGTATGTGTTTTTTCCTGAATATATTCAGGAAAAAACGCATACGCCCTTTTTGGCCAAGGGCATCATTGTCGACCTTTTGCCGCTTTTCATGTGCTTTAAAGGCGATTCGTATCTACCTCCTGAAATCTGTTTCCTGCAATTCTGCCTTGCTTTCAAATCCTCTTCGTTGCCTTCCCTCAATATATCTGTGGATGAGAGTTATCATTTATAACTCTGCGGGTTTGTGAATTGCAGTTTCCCTGAGCTCCATTTTTCAACTGTCTTTTTTGGGAGCTGGCCGCAAAAGCGCGGGATTGCCTCAGGCCCTATTCTGCTTCTGGGCGGCAGGCTGAGCCTGTGGTTAATTCTTCTTCCTGTTGGGAAAATAGAGTGACCTGTGCCTGTCCCAACACCTAGATCTAGTCTCTCATTGGTTGCCCCTCTTCCGGTTCGTCCTCAGGACAAATTGCAGCCTGTAGGGAACAGGAGGTTAAAGGTGCTGATTCTCCAAGTAGGGAGATTGCTAGTAAAGTAGCTGGAATGGCGAAACCGAGCACAAGGAGATGAGAAATGAGGTGCGTTTTAGAAACCTTTCAAAATCACACGGTGTACCATCTTCTGGGTTTCTCATGCATGTATTCGATGTAGGAAGATGCCCTTGAACCTGGAGATTTGGGACCCATGGGATGGGTACCACGCAGTATTACTTTAAAGGGTCTGCGTTTTCTCACCCAACCTCACCCAACCTCTCAGCCCCAAGAGTGTCCACCCTTATGTCTCATCCAGGAGTGGGTGTAGATATGGTCAATCCAGGTTGCATCACAGCCTCTGAACGAATTTTGTAAGAATTTCTCTCTCTTTCACTGTCTTTGTTTTATGGGTTTTTAAAAGTAATTTATTTTTATAATGGGGTTTAGCTGCTTTTCATGGCTGTGTTTATGCGGCTTTACACCCACTTGACTCACTTCCAGAGAGATATCAATACATAGGATTTAAGATTCTTACTAGTCACATATATTCTTGTGTGGTGAATAGGGGGTGTTGAGTCCAGTTCACTGAGCAAGGAGTAGGTCTTGTCTATTACATATTGGGTGTATGGAACGGTATCTGAGCGAATTTGAAACCCTTGTTTTATGCATCACCCCACCTCACCATTCCCGTTAAGCAGCCATAGTGTGTTTTCTAAACGTGTGACTCTGTTCTGTTTTGTAATTCAGTTCAAGTGTAGCGGTTTTTACATTCCATCTATAAGTGATAGCTTATGATAAGTGTCTTTTTCTGTGTGACTTATTTCACTTAGAATCGTCGTACCTAACTCCACTCATCTTGCTTCTACTAGCCTTATGACATTGATTTCATGTCTGAGTGATATTCCATTGTACATAAGGACCACAACTTCTTTATCCATTTTTCTCTTTCCTGGGATATTTAAGGTGTCATGAAGTGGAGGTTCTTGTCAACAGAGCAGCCCTAAACTTTCCGGTGCCTGTGTCTTGCTGATTTTTAGTTTTTCCAACTTATACGCCCATGAGTGGACGTGCCCTATGCTCCCTAAGCTGTTTTTTTTCGATGTTTCAGGACACAACGTACACTTCTCCAGAGTGGTTGTTGGCAATTTACATCCCGCCCATCAGTGTAGCAAGGCTGCCATTTCTCCATGGCCTGTCCTGCATTTCTGGTTTTGACACTTTTTGCAGCATGGCCCTTTTCACCGATGGGAAGCGAGACTTCTTTGTAGCGCTGATTTGCCTTTCCAGGTTGCTTGGTTGGCCAAAAAGGGCGTATGCGTTTTTTCCTGAATATATTCAGGAAAAAACGCATACGCCCTTTTTGGCCAAGGGCATCATTGTCGACGTTTTGCCGCTTTTCATGTGCTTTAAAGGCGATTCGTATCTACCTCCTGAAATCTGTTTCCTGCAATTCTGCCTTGCTTTCAAATCCTCTTCGTTGCCTTCCCTCAATATATCTGTGGATGAGAGTTATCATTTATAACTCTGCGGGTTTGTGAATTGCAGTTTCCCTGAGGTCCATTTTTCAACTGTCTTTTTTGGGAGCTGGCCTCAAAAGCGCGGGATTGCCTCAGGCCCTATTCTGCTTCTGGGCGGCAGGCTGAGCCTGTGGTTAATTCTTCTTCCTGTTGGGAAAATAGAGTGACCTGTGCCTGTCCCAACACCTAGATCTAGTCTCTCATTGGTTGCCCCTCTTCCGGTTCGTCCTCAGGACAAATTGCAGCCTGTAGGGAACAGGAGGTTAAAGGTGCTGATTCTCCAAGTAGGGAGATTGCTAGTAAAGTAGCTGGAATGGCGAAACCGAGCACAAGGAGATGAGAAATGAGGTGCGTTTTAGAAACCTTTCAAAATCACACGGTGTACCATCTTCTGGGTTTCTCATGCATGTTTTCGATGTAGGAAGATGCCCTTGAACCTGGAGATTTGGGACCCATGGGATGGGTACCACGCAGTATTACTTTAAAGGGTCTGCGTTTGCTCACCCAACCACACCCAACCTCTCAGCCCCAAGAGTGTCCACCCTTATGTCTCATCCAGCTGTGGGTCTTGATATGGTCAATCCAGGTTGCATCACAGCCTCTGAACGAATTTTGTAAGAATTTCTCTCTCTTTCACTGTCTTTGTTTTATGGGTTTTTAAAAGTAATTTATTTTTATAATGGGGTTTAGCTGCTTTTCATGGCTGTGTTTATGCGGCTTTACACCCACTTGACTCACTTCCAGAGAGATATCAATACATAGGATTTAAGATTCTTACTAGTCACATATATTCTTGTGTGGTGAATAGGGGGTGTTGAGTCCAGTTCACTGAGCAAGGAGTAGGTCTTGTCTATTACATATTGGGTGTATGGAACGGTATCTGAGCGAATTTGAAACCCTTGTTTTATGCATCACCCCACCTCACCATTCCCGTTAAGCAGCCATAGTGTGTTTTCTAAACGTGTGACTCTGTTCTGTTTTGTAATTCAGTTCAAGTGTAGCGGTTTTTACATTCCATCTATAAGTGATAGCTTATGATAAGTGTCTTTTTCTGTGTGACTTATTTCACTTAGAATCGTCGTACCTAACTCCACTCATCTTGCTTCTACTAGCCTTATGACATTGATATCATGTCTGAGTGATATTCCATTGTACATAAGGACCACAACTTCTTTATCCATTTTTCTCTTTCCTGGGATATTTAAGGTGTCATGAAGTGGAGGTTCTTGTCAACAGAGCAGCCCTAAACTTTCGGGTGCCTGTGTCTTGCTGATTTTTAGTTTTTCCAATTTATACGCCCATGAGTGGACGTGCCCTATGCTCCCTAAGCTGTTTTTTTTCGATGTTTCAGGACACAACGTACACTTCTCCAGAGTGGCTGTTGGCAATTTACATCCCGCCCATCAGTGTAGCAAGGCTGCCATTTCTCCATGGCCTGTCCTGCATTTCTGGTTTTGACACTTTTTGCAGCATGGCCCTTTTCACCGATGGGAAGCGAGACTTCTTTGTAGCGCTGATTTGCCTTTCCAGGTTGCTTGGTTGGCCAAAAAGGGCGTATGTGTTTTTTCCTGAATATATTCAGGAAAAAACGCATACGCCCTTTTTGGCCAAGGGCATCATTGTCGACCTTTTACCGCTTTTCATGTGCTTTAAAGGCGATTCGTATCTACCTCCTGAAATCTGTTTCCTGCAATTCTGCCTTGCTTTCAAATCCTCTTCGTTGCCTTCCCTCAATATATCTGTGGATGAGAGTTATCATTTATAACTCTGCGGGTTTGTGAATTGCAGTTTCCCTGAGCTCCATTTTTCAAATGTCTTTTTTGGGAGCTGGCCGCAAAAGCGCGGGATTGCCTCAGGCCCTATTCTGCTTCTGGGCGGCAGGCTGAGCCTGTGGTTAATTCTTCTTCCTGTTGGGAAAATAGAGTGACCTGTGCCTGTCCCAACACCTAGATCTAGTCTCTCATTGGTTGCCCCTCTTCCCGTTCGTCCTCAGGACAAATTGCAACCTGTAGGGAACAGGAGGTTAAAGGTGCTGATTCTCCAAGTAGGGAGATTGCTAGTAAAGTAGCTGGAATGGCGAAACCGAGCACAAGGAGATGAGAAATGAGGTGCGTTTTAGAAACCTTTCAAAATCACACGGTGTACCATATTCTGGGTTTCTCATGCATGTTTTCGATGTAGGAAGATGCCCTTGAACCTGGAGATTTGGGACCCATGGGATGGGTACCACGCAGTATTACTTTAAAGGGTCTGCGTTTTCTCACCCAACCTCACCCAACCTCTCAGCCCCAAGAGTGTCCACCCTTATGTCTCATCCAGGTGTGGGTCTAGATATGGTCAATCCAGGTTGCATCACAGCCTCTGAACGAATTTTGTAAGAATTTCTCTCTCTTTCACTGTCTTTGTTTTACGGGTTTTTAAAAGTAATTTATTTTTATAATGGGGTTTAGCTGCCTTTCATGGCTGTGTTTATGCGGCTTTACACCCACTTGACTCACTTCCAGACAGATATCAATACATAGGTTTTAAGATTCTTACTAGTCACATATATTCTTGTGCGGGGAATAGGGGGTGTTGAGTCCAGTTCACTGAGCAAGGAGTAGGTCTTGTCTATTACATATTGGGTGTATGGAACGGTATCTGAGCCAATTTGAAACCCTTGTTTTATGCATCACCCCACCTCACCTTTCCTGTTAAGCAGCTATAGTGTGTTTTCTAAACGTGTGACTCTGTTCTGTTTTGTAATTCAGTTCAAGTGTAGCGGTTTTTACATTCCCTCTATAAGTGATAGCTTATGATAAGTGTCTTTTTCTGTGTGACTTATTTCACTTAGAATCGTCATACCTAACTCCACTCATCTTGCTTCTACTAGCCTTATGATATTGATTTCATGTCTGAGTGATATTCCATTGTACATAAGGACCACAACTTCTTTATCCATTTTTCTCTTTCCTGGGATATTTAAGGTGTCATGAAGTGGAGGTTCTTGTCAACAGAGCAGCCCTAAACTTTCGGGTGCCTGTGTCTTGCTGATTTTTAGTTTTTCCAATTTATACGCCCATGAGTGGACGTGCCCTATGCTCCCTAAGCTGTTTTTTTTCGATGTTTCAGGACACAACGTACACTTCTCCAGAGTGGCTGTTGGCAATTTACATCCCGCCCATCAGTGTAGCAAGGCTGCCATTTCTCCATGGCCTGTCCTGCATTTCTGGTTTTGACACTTTTTGCAGCATGGCCCTTTTCACCGATGGGAAGCGAGACTTCTTTGTAGCGCTGATTTGCCTTTCCAGGTTGCTTGGTTGGCCAAGAAGGGCGTATGTGTTTTTTCCTGAATATATTCAGGAAAAAACGCATACGCCCTTTTTGGCCAAGGGCATCATTGTCGACCTTTTGCTGCTTTTCATGTGCTTTAAAGGCGATTCGTATCTACCTCCTGAAATCTGTTTCCTGCAATTCTGCCTTGCTTTCAAATCCTCTTCGTTGCCTTCCCTCAATATATCTGTGGATGAGAGTTATCATTTATAACTCTGCGGGTTTGTGAATTGCAGTTTCCCTGAGCTCCATTTTTCAACTGTCTTTTTTGGGAGCTGGCCGCAAAAGCGCGGGATTGCCTCAGGCCCTATTCTGCTTCTGGGCGGCAGGCTGAGCCTGTGGTTAATTCTTCTTCCTGTTGGGAAAATAGAGTGACCTGTGCCTGTCCCAACACCTAGATCTAGTCTCTCATTGGTTGCCCCTCTTCCGGTTCGTCCTCAGGACAAATTGCAGCCTGTAGGGAACAGGAGGTTAAAGGTGCTGATTCTCCAAGTAGGGAGATTGCTAGTAAAGTAGCTGGAATGGCGAAACCGAGCACAAGGAGATGAGAAATGAGGTGCGTTTTAGAAACCTTTCAAAATCACACGGTGTACCATCTTCTGGGTTTCTCATGCATGTATTCGATGTAGGAAGATGCCCTTGAACCTGGAGATTTGGGACCCATGGGATGGGTACCACGCAGTATTACTTTAAAGGGTCTGCGTTTTCTCACCCAACCTCACCCAACCTCTCAGCCCCAAGAGTGTCCACCCTTATGTCTCATCCAGGAGTGGGTGTAGATATGGTCAATCCAGGTTGCATCACAGCCTCTGAACGAATTTTGTAAGAATTTCTCTCTCTTTCACTGTCTTTGTTTTACGGGTTTTTAAAAGTAATTTATTTTTATAATGGGGTTTAGCTGCTTTTCATGGTTGTGTTTATGCGGCTTTACACCCACTTGACTCACTTCCAGACAGATATCAATACATAGGTTTTAAGATTCTTACTAGTCACATATATTCTTGTGCGGGGAATAGGGGGTGTTGAGTCCAGTTCACTGAGCAAGGAGTAGGTCTTGTCTATTACATATTGGGTGTATGGAACGGTATCTGAGCGAATTTGAAACCCTTGTTTTATGCATCACCCCACCTCACCTTTCCCGTTAAGCAGCCATAGTGTGTTTTCTAAACGTGTGACTCTGTTCTGTTTTGTAATTCAGTTCAAGTGTAGCGGTTTTTACATTCCCTCTATAAGTGATAGCTTATGATAAGTGTCTTTTTCTGTGTGACTTATTTCACTTAGAATCGTCGTACCTAACTCCACTCATCTTGCTTCTACTAGCCTTATGACATTGATTTCATGTCTGAGTGATATTCCATTGTACATAAGGACCACAACTTCTTTATCCATTTTTCTCTTTCCTGGGATATTTAAGGTGTCATGAAGTGGAGGTTCTTGTCAACAGAGCAGCCCTAAACTTTCCGGTGCCTGTGTCTTGCTGATTTTTAGTTTTTCCAATTTATACGCCCATGAGTGGACGTGCCCTATGCTCCCTAAGCTGTTTTTTTTCGATGTTTCAGGACACAACGTACACTTCTCCAGAGTGGTTGTTGGCAATTTACATCCCGCCCATCAGTGTAGCAAGGCTGCCATTTCTCCATGGCCTGTCTTGCATTTCTGGTTTTGACACTTTTTGCAGCATGGCCCTTTTCACCGATGGGAAGCGAGACTTCTTTGTAGCGCTGATTTGCCTTTCCAGGTTGCTTGGTTGGCCAAAAAGGGCGTATGCGTTTTTTCCTGAATATATTCAGGAAAAAACGCATACGCCCTTTTTGGCCAAGGGCATCATTGTCGACCTTTTACCGCTTTTCATGTGCTTTAAAGGCGATTCGTATCTACCTCCTGAAATCTGTTTCCTGCAATTCTGCCTTGCTTTCAAATCCTCTTCGTTGCCTTCCCTCAATATATCTGTGGATGAGAGTTATCATTTATAACTCTGCGGGTTTGTGAATTGCAGTTTCCCTGAGCTCCATTTTTCAAATGTCTTTTTTGGGAGCTGGCCGCAAAAGCGCGGGATTGCCTCAGGCCCTATTCTGCTTCTGGGCGGCAGGCTGAGCCTGTGGTTAATTCTTCTTCCTGTTGGGAAAATAGAGTGACCTGTGCCTGTCCCAACACCTAGATCTAGTCTCTCATTGGTTGCCCCTCTTCCCGTTCGTCCTCAGGACAAATTGCAACCTGTAGGGAACAGGAGGTTAAAGGTGCTGATTCTCCAAGTAGGGAGATTGCTAGTAAAGTAGCTGGAATGGCGAAACCGAGCACAAGGAGATGAGAAATGAGGTGCGTTTTAGAAACCTTTCAAAATCACACGGTGTACCATATTCTGGGTTTCTCATGCATGTTTTCGATGTAGGAAGATGCCCTTGAACCTGGAGATTTGGGACCCATGGGATGGGTACCACGCAGTATTACTTTAAAGGGTCTGCGTTTTCTCACCCAACCTCACCCAACCTCTCAGCCCCAAGAGTGTCCACCCTTATGTCTCATCCAGGTGTGGGTCTAGATATGGTCAATCCAGGTTGCATCACAGCCTCTGAACGAATTTTGTAAGAATTTCTCTCTCTTTCACTGTCTTTGTTTTACGGGTTTTTAAAAGTAATTTATTTTTATAATGGGGTTTAGCTGCCTTTCATGGCTGTGTTTATGCGGCTTTACACCCACTTGACTCACTTCCAGACAGATATCAATACATAGGTTTTAAGATTCTTACTAGTCACATATATTCTTGTGCGGGGAATAGGGGGTGTTGAGTCCAGTTCACTGAGCAAGGAGTAGGTCTTGTCTATTACATATTGGGTGTATGGAACGGTATCTGAGCCAATTTGAAACCCTTGTTTTATGCATCACCCCACCTCACCTTTCCTGTTAAGCAGCTATAGTGTGTTTTCTAAACGTGTGACTCTGTTCTGTTTTGTAATTCAGTTCAAGTGTAGCGGTTTTTACATTCCCTCTATAAGTGATAGCTTATGATAAGTGTCTTTTTCTGTGTGACTTATTTCACTTAGAATCGTCATACCTAACTCCACTCATCTTGCTTCTACTAGCCTTATGATATTGATTTCATGTCTGAGTGATATTCCATTGTACATAAGGACCACAACTTCTTTATCCATTTTTCTCTTTCCTGGGATATTTAAGGTGTCATGAAGTGGAGGTTCTTGTCAACAGAGCAGCCCTAAACTTTCGGGTGCCTGTGTCTTGCTGATTTTTAGTTTTTCCAATTTATACGCCCATGAGTGGACGTGCCCTATGCTCCCTAAGCTGTTTTTTTTCGATGTTTCAGGACACAACGTACACTTCTCCAGAGTGGCTGTTGGCAATTTACATCCCGCCCATCAGTGTAGCAAGGCTGCCATTTCTCCATGGCCTGTCCTGCATTTCTGGTTTTGACACTTTTTGCAGCATGGCCCTTTTCACCGATGGGAAGCGAGACTTCTTTGTAGCGCTGATTTGCCTTTCCAGGTTGCTTGGTTGACCAAGAAGGGCGTATGTGTTTTTTCCTGAATATATTCAGGAAAAAACGCATACGCCCTTTTTGGCCAAGGGCATCATTGTCGACCTTTTGCTGCTTTTCATGTGCTTTAAAGGCGATTCGTATCTACCTCCTGAAATCTGTTTCCTGCAATTCTGCCTTGCTTTCAAATCCTCTTCGTTGCCTTCCCTCAATATATCTGTGGATGAGAGTTATCATTTATAACTCTGCGGGTTTGTGAATTGCAGTTTCCCTGAGCTCCATTTTTCAACTGTCTTTTTTGGGAGCTGGCCGCAAAAGCGCGGGATTGCCTCAGGCCCTATTCTGCTTCTGGGCGGCAGGCTGAGCCTGTGGTTAATTCTTCTTCCTGTTGGGAAAATAGAGTGACCTGTGCCTGTCCCAACACCTAGATCTAGTCTCTCATTGGTTGCCCCTCTTCCGGTTCGTCCTCAGGACAAATTGCAGCCTGTAGGGAACAGGAGGTTAAAGGTGCTGATTCTCCAAGTAGGGAGATTGCTAGTAAAGTAGCTGGAATGGCGAAACCGAGCACAAGGAGATGAGAAATGAGGTGCGTTTTAGAAACCTTTCAAAATCACACGGTGTACCATCTTCTGGGTTTCTCATGCATGTATTCGATGTAGGAAGATGCCCTTGAACCTGGAGATTTGGGACCCATGGGATGGGTACCACGCAGTATTACTTTAAAGGGTCTGCGTTTTCTCACCCAACCTCACCCAACCTCTCAGCCCCAAGAGTGTCCACCCTTATGTCTCATCCAGGAGTGGGTGTAGATATGGTCAATCCAGGTTGCATCACAGCCTCTGAACGAATTTTGTAAGAATTTCTCTCTCTTTCACTGTCTTTGTTTTACGGGTTTTTAAAAGTAATTTATTTTTATAATGGGGTTTAGCTGCTTTTCATGGTTGTGTTTATGCGGCTTTACACCCACTTGACTCACTTCCAGACAGATATCAATACATAGGTTTTAAGATTCTTACTAGTCACATATATTCTTGTGCGGGGAATAGGGGGTGTTGAGTCCAGTTCACTGAGCAAGGAGTAGGTCTTGTCTATTACATATTGGGTGTATGGAACGGTATCTGAGCGAATTTGAAACCCTTGTTTTATGCATCACCCCACCTCACCTTTCCCGTTAAGCAGCCATAGTGTGTTTTCTAAACGTGTGACTCTGTTCTGTTTTGTAATTCAGTTCAAGTGTAGCGGTTTTTACATTCCCTCTATAAGTGATAGCTTATGATAAGTGTCTTTTTCTGTGTGACTTATTTCACTTAGAATCGTCGTACCTAACTCCACTCATCTTGCTTCTACTAGCCTTATGACATTGATTTCATGTCTGAGTGATATTCCATTGTACATAAGGACCACAACTTCTTTATCCATTTTTCTCTTTCCTGGGATATTTAAGGTGTCATGAAGTGGAGGTTCTTGTCAACAGAGCAGCCCTAAACTTTCCGGTGCCTGTGTCTTGCTGATTTTTAGTTTTTCCAATTTATACGCCCATGAGTGGACGTGCCCTATGCTCCCTAAGCTGTTTTTTTTCGATGTTTCAGGACACAACGTACACTTCTCCAGAGTGGTTGTTGGCAATTTACATCCCGCCCATCAGTGTAGCAAGGCTGCCATTTCTCCATGGCCTGTCCTGCATTTCTGGTTTTGACACTTTTTGCAGCATGGCCCTTTTCACCGATGGGAAGCGAGACTTCTTTGTAGCGCTGATTTGCCTTTCCAGGTTGCTTGGTTGGCCAAAAAGGGCGTATGCGTTTTTTCCTGAATATATTCAGGAAAAAACGCATACGCCCTTTTTGGCCAAGGGCATCATTGTCGACGTTTTGCCGCTTTTCATGTGCTTTAAAGGCGATTCGTATCTACCTCCTGAAATCTGTTTCCTGCAATTCTGCCTTGCTTTCAAATCCTCTTCGTTGCCTTCCCTCAATATATCTGTGGATGAGAGTTATCATTTATAACTCTGCGGGTTTGTGAATTGCAGTTTCCCTGAGCTCCATTTTTCAAATGTCTTTTTTGGGAGCTGGCCGCAAAAGCGCGGGATTGCCTCAGGCCCTATTCTGCTTCTGGGCGGCAGGCTGAGCCTGTGGTTAATTCTTCTTCCTGTTGGGAAAATAGAGTGACCTGTGCCTGTTCCAACACCTAGATCTAGTCTCTCATTGGTTGCCCCTCTTCCCGTTCGTCCTCAGGACAAATTGCAACCTGTAGGGAACAGGAGGTTAAAGGTGCTGATTCTCCAAGTAGGGAGATTGCTAGTAAAGTAGCTGGAATGGCGAAACCGAGCACAAGGAGATGAGAAATGAGGTGCGTTTTAGAAACCTTTCAAAATCACACGGTGTACCATCTTCTGGGTTTCTCATGCATGTTTTCGATGTAGGAAGATGCCCTTGAACCTGGAGATTTGGGACCCATGGGATGGGTACCACGCAGTATTACTTTAAAGGGTCTGCGTTTGCTCACCCAACCTCACCCAACCTCTCAGCCCCAAGAGTGTCCACCCTTATGTCTCATCCAGGTGTGGGTGTAGATATGGTCAATCCAGGTTGCATCACAGCCTCTGAACGAATTTTGTAAGAATTTCTCTCTCTTTCACTGTCTTTGTTTTACGGGTTTTTAAAAGTAATTTATTTTTATAATGGGGTTTAGCTGCTTTTCATGGTTGTGTTTATGCGGCTTTACACCCACTTGACTCACTTCCAGACAGATATCAATACATAGGTTTTAAGATTCTTACTAGTCACATATATTCTTGTGCGGGGAATAGGGGGTGTTGAGTCCAGTTCACTGAGCAAGGAGTAGGTCTTGTCTATTACATATTGGGTGTATGGAACGGTATCTGAGCGAATTTGAAACCCTTGTTTTATGCATCACCCCACCTCACCATTCCCGTTAAGCAGCCATAGTGTGTTTTCTAAACGTGTGACTCTGTTCTGTTTTGTAATTCAGTTCAAGTGTAGCGGTTTTTACATTCCCTCTATAAGTGATAGCTTATGATAAGTGTCTTTTTCTGTGTGACTTATTTCACTTAGAATCGTCGTACCTAACTCCACTCATCTTGCTTCTACTAGCCTTATGACATTGATTTCATGTCTGAGTGATATTCCATTGTACATAAGGACCACAACTTCTTTATCCATTTTTCTCTTTCCTGGGATATTTAAGGTGTCATGAAGTGGAGGTTCTTGTCAACAGAGCAGCCCTAAACTTTCCGGTGCCTGTGTCTTGCTGATTTTTAGTTTTTCCAATTTATACGCCCATGAGTGGACGTGCCCTATGCTCCCTAAGCTGTTTTTTTTCGATGTTTCAGGACACAACGTACACTTCTCCAGAGTGGTTGTTGGCAATTTACATCCCGCCCATCAGTGTAGCAAGGCTGCCATTTCTCCATGGCCTGTCCTGCATTTCTGGTTTTGACACTTTTTGCAGCATGGCCCTTTTCACCGATGGGAAGCGAGACTTCTTTGTAGCGCTGATTTGCCTTTCCAGGTTGCTTGGTTGGCCAAAAAGGGCGTATGCGTTTTTTCCTGAATATATTCAGGAAAAAACGCATACGCCCTTTTTGGCCAAGGGCATCATTGTCGACGTTTTGCCGCTTTTCATGTGCTTTAAAGGCGATTCGTATCTACCTCCTGAAATCTGTTTCCTGCAATTCTGCCTTGCTTTCAAATCCTCTTCGTTGCCTTCCCTCAATATATCTGTGGATGAGAGTTATCATTTATAACTCTGCGGGTTTGTGAATTGCAGTTTCCCTGAGGTCCATTTTTCAACTGTCTTTTTTGGGAGCTGGCCTCAAAAGCGCGGGATTGCCTCAGGCCCTATTCTGCTTCTGGGCGGCAGGCTGAGCCTGTGGTTAATTCTTCTTCCTGTTGGGAAAATAGAGTGACCTGTGCCTGTCCCAACACCTAGATCTAGTCTCTCTTTGGTTGCCCCTCTTCCGGTTCGTCCTCAGGACAAATTGCAGCCTGTAGGGAACAGGAGGTTAAAGGTGCTGATTCTCCAAGTAGGGAGATTGCTAGTAAAGTAGCTGGAATGGCGAAACCGAGCACAAGGAGATGAGAAATGAGGTGCGTTTTAGAAACCTTTCAAAATCACACGGTGTACCATCTTCTGGGTTTCTCATGCATGTTTTCGATGTAGGAAGATGCCCTTGAACCTTGAGATTTGGGACCCATGGGATGGGTACCACGCAGTATTACTTTAAAGGGTCTGCGTTTGCTCACCCAACCACACCCAACCTCTCAGCCCCAAGAGTGTCCACCCTTATGTCTCATCCAGCTGTGGGTCTTGATATGGTCAATCCAGGTTGCATCACAGCCTCTGAACGAATTTTGTAAGAATTTCTCTCTCTTTCACTGTCTTTGTTTTATGGGTTTTTAAAAGTAATTTATTTTTATAATGGGGTTTAGCTGCTTTTCATGGCTGTGTTTATGCGGCTTTACACCCACTTGACTCACTTCCAGAGAGATATCAATACATAGGATTTAAGATTCTTACTAGTCACATATATTCTTGTGTGGTGAATAGGGGGTGTTGAGTCCAGTTCACTGAGCAAGGAGTAGGTCTTGTCTATTACATATTGGGTGTATGGAACGGTATCTGAGCGAATTTGAAACCCTTGTTTTATGCATCACCCCACCTCACCATTCCCGTTAAGCAGCCATAGTGTGTTTTCTAAACGTGTGACTCTGTTCTGTTTTGTAATTCAGTTCAAGTGTAGCGGTTTTTACATTCCATCTATAAGTGATAGCTTCTGATAAGTGTCTTTTTCTGTGTGACTTATTTCACTTAGAATCGTCGTACCTAACTCCACTCATCTTGCTTCTACTAGCCTTATGACATTGATTTCATGTCTGAGTGATATTCCATTGTACATAAGGACCACAACTTCTTTATCCATTTTTCTCTTTCCTGGGATATTTAAGGTGTCATGAAGTGGAGGTTCTTGTCAACAGAGCAGCCCTAAACTTTCCGGTGCCTGTGTCTTGCTGATTTTTAGTTTTTCCAATTTATACGCCCATGAGTGGACGTGCCCTATGCTCCCTAAGCTGTTTTTTTTCGATGTTTCAGGACACAACGTACACTTCTCCAGAGTGGCTGTTGGCAATTTACATCCCGCCCATCAGTGTAGCAAGGCTGCCATTTCTCCATGGCCTGTCCTGCATTTCTGGTTTTGACACTTTTTGCAGCATGGCCCTTTTCACCGATGGGAAGCGAGACTTCTTTGTAGCGCTGATTTGCCTTTCCAGGTTGCTTGGTTGGCCAAAAAGGGCGTATGTGTTTTTTCCTGAATATATTCAGGAAAAAACGCATACGCCCTTTTTGGCCAAGGGCATCATTGTCGACCTTTTACCGCTTTTCATGTGCTTTAAAGGCGATTCGTATCTACCTCCTGAAATCTGTTTCCTGCAATTCTGCCTTGCTTTCAAATCCTCTTCGTTGCCTTCCCTCAATATATCTGTGGATGAGAGTTATCATTTATAACTCTGCGGGTTTGTGAATTGCAGTTTCCCTGAGCTCCATTTTTCAAATGTCTTTTTTGGGAGCTGGCCGCAAAAGCGCGGGATTGCCTCAGGCCCTATTCTGCTTCTGGGCGGCAGGCTGAGCCTGTGGTTAATTCTTCTTCCTGTTGGGAAAATAGAGTGACCTGTGCCTGTCCCAACACCTAGATCTAGTCTCTCATTGGTTGCCCCTCTTCCCGTTCGTCCTCAGGACAAATTGCAACCTGTAGGGAACAGGAGGTTAAAGGTGCTGATTCTCCAAGTAGGGAGATTGCTAGTAAAGTAGCTGGAATGGCGAAACCGAGCACAAGGAGATGAGAAATGAGGTGCGTTTTAGAAACCTTTCAAAATCACACGGTGTACCATATTCTGGGTTTCTCATGCATGTTTTCGATGTAGGAAGATGCCCTTGAACATGGAGATTTGGGACCCATGGGATGGGTACCACGCAGTATTACTTTAAAGGGTCTGCGTTTTCTCACCCAACCTCACCCAACCTCTCAGCCCCAAGAGTGTCCACCCTTATGTCTCATCCAGGTGTGGGTGTAGATATGGTCAATCCAGGTTGCATCACAGCCTCTGAACGAATTTTGTAAGAATTTCTCTCTCTTTCACTGTCTTTGTTTTACGGGTTTTTAAAAGTAATTTATTTTTATAATGGGGTTTAGCTGCCTTTCATGGCTGTGTTTATGCGGCTTTACACCCACTTGACTCACTTCCAGACAGATATCAATACATAGGTTTTAAGATTCTTACTAGTCACATATATTCTTGTGCGGGGAATAGGGGGTGTTGAGTCCAGTTCACTGAGCAAGGAGTAGGTCTTGTCTAATACATATTGGGTGTATGGAACGGTATCTGAGCCAATTTGAAACCCTTGTTTTATGCATCACCCCACCTCACCTTTCCTGTTAAGCAGCTATAGTGTGTTTTCTAAACGTGTGACTCTGTTCTGTTTTGTAATTCAGTTCAAGTGTAGCGGTTTTTACATTCCCTCTATAAGTGATAGCTTATGATAAGTGTCTTTTTCTGTGTGACTTATTTCACTTAGAATCGTCGTACCTAACTCCACTCATCTTGCTTCTACTAGCCTTATGATATTGATTTCATGTCTGAGTGATATTCCATTGTACATAAGGACCACAACTTCTTTATCCATTTTTCTCTTTCCTGGGATATTTAAGGTGTCATGAAGTGGAGGTTCTTGTCAACAGAGCAGCCCTAAACTTTCGGGTGCCTGTGTCTTGCTGATTTTTAGTTTTTCCAATTTATACGCCCATGAGTGGACGTGCCCTATGCTCCCTAAGCTGTTTTTTTTTGATGTTTCAGGACACAACGTACACTTCTCCAGAGTGGCTGTTGGCAATTTACATCCCGCCCATCAGTGTAGCAAGGCTGCCATTTCTCCATGGCCTGTCCTGCATTTCTGGTTTTGACACTTTTTGCAGCATGGCCCTTTTCACCGATGGGAAGCGAGACTTCTTTGTAGCGCTGATTTGCCTTTCCAGGTTGCTTGGTTGGCCAAGAAGGGCGTATGTGTTTTTTCCTGAATATATTCAGGAAAAAACGCATACGCCCTTTTTGGCCAAGGGCATCATTGTCGACCTTTTGCCGCTTTTCATGTGCTTTAAAGGCGATTCGTATCTACCTCCTGAAATCTGTTTCCTGCAATTCTGCCTTGCTTTCAAATCCTCTTCGTTGCCTTCCCTCAATATATCTGTGGATGAGAGTTATCATTTATAATTCTGCGGGTTTGTGAATTGCAGTTTCCCTGAGCTCCATTTTTCAAATGTCTTTTTTGGGAGCTGGCCGCAAAAGCGCGGGATTGCCTCAGGCCCTATTCTGCTTCTGGGCGGCAGGCTGAGCCTGTGGTTAATTCTTCTTCCTGTTGGGAAAATAGAGTGACCTGTGCCTGTCCCAACACCTAGATCTAGTCTCTCATTGGTTGCCCCTCTTCCCGTTCGTCCTCAGGACAAATTGCAACCTGTAGGGAACAGGAGGTTAAAGGTGCTGATTCTCCAAGTAGGGAGATTGCTAGTAAAGTAGCTGGAAAGGCAAAACCGAGCACAAGGAGATGAGAAATGAGGTGCGTTTTAGAAACCTTTCAAAATCACACGGTGTACCATCTTCTGGGTTTCTCATGCATGTTTTCGATGTAGGAAGATGCCCTTGAACATGGAGATTTGGGACCCATGGGATGGGTACCACGCAGTATTACTTTAAAGGGTCTGCGTTTGCTCACCCAACCACACCCAACCTCTCAGCCCCAAGAGTGTCCACCCTTATGTCTCATCCAGCTGTGGGTCTTGATATGGTCAATCCAGGTTGCATCACAGCCTCTGAACGAATTTTGTAAGAATTTCTCTCTCTTTCACTGTCTTTGTTTTACGGGTTTTTAAAAGTAATTTATTTTTATAATGGGGTTTAGCTGCTTTTCATGGCTGTGTTTATGCGGCTTTACACCCACTTGACTCACTTCCAGACAGATATCAATACATAGGTTTTAAGATTCTTACTAGTCACATATATTCTTGTGTGGTGAATAGGGGGTGTTGAGTCCAGTTCACTGAGCAAGGAGTAGGTCTTGTCTATTACATATTGGGTGTATGGAACGGTATCTGAGCGAATTTGAAACCCTTGTTTTATGCATCACCCCACCTCACCATTCCCGTTAAGCAGCCATAGTGTGTTTTCTAAACGTGTGACTCTGTTCTGTTTTGTAATTCAGTTCAAGTGTAGCGGTTTTTACATTCCCTCTATAAGTGATAGCTTATGATAAGTGTCTTTTTCTGTGTGACTTATTTCACTTAGAATCGTCGTACCTAACTCCACTCATCTTGCTTCTACTAGCCTTATGACATTGATTTCATGTCTGAGTGATATTCCATTGTACATAAGGACCACAACTTCTTTATCCATTTTTCTCTTTCCTGGGATATTTAAGGTGTCATGAAGTGGAGGTTCTTGTCAACAGAGCAGCCCTAAACTACCCGGTGCCTGTGTCTTGCTGATTTTTAGTTTTTCCAATTTATACGCCCATGAGTGGACGTGCCCTATGCTCCCTAAGCTGTTTTTTTTCGATGTTTCAGGACACAACGTACACTTCTCCAGAGTGGCTGTTGGCAATTTACATCCCGCCCATCAGTGTAGCAAGGCTGCCATTTCTCCATGGCCTGTCCTGCATTTCTGGTTTTGACACTTTTTGCAGCATGGCCCTTTTCACCGATGGGAAGCGAGACTTCTTTGTAGCGCTGATTTGCCTTTCCAGGTTGCTTGGTTGGCCAAAAAGGGCGTATGTGTTTTTTCCTGAATATATTCAGGAAAAAACGCATACGCCCTTTTTGGCCAAGGGCATCATTGTCGACCTTTTGCCGCTTTTCATGTGCTTTAAAGGCGATTCGTATCTACCTCCTGAAATCTGTTTCCTGCAATTCTGCCTTGCTTTCAAATCCTCTTCGTTGCCTTCCCTCAATATATCTGTGGATGAGAGTTATCATTTATAACTCTGCGTGTTTGTGAATTGCAGTTTCCCTGAGCTCCATTTTTCAAATGTCTTTTTTGGGAGCTGGCCGCAAAAGTGCGGGATTGCCTCAGGCCCTATTCTGCTTCTGGGCGGCAGGCTGAGCCTGTGGTTAATTCTTCTTCCTGTTGGGAAAATAGAGTGACCTGTGCCTGTCCCAACACCTAGATCTAGTCTCTCATTGGTTGCCCCTCTTCCCGTTCGTCCTCAGGACAAATTGCAACCTGTAGGGAACAGGAGGTTAAAGGTGCTGATTCTCCAAGTAGGGAGATTGCTAGTAAAGTAGCTGGAATGGCGAAACCGAGCACAAGGAGATGAGAAATGAGGTGCGTTTTAGAAACCTTTCAAAATCACACGGTGTACCATCTTCTGGGTTTCTCATGCATGTTTTCGATGTAGGAAGATGCCCTTGAACCTGGAGATTTGGGACCCATGGGATGGGTACCACGCAGTATTACTTTAAAGGGTCTGCGTTTGCTCACCCAACCTCACCCAACCTCTCAGCCCCAAGAGTGTCCACCCTTATGTCTCATCCAGGTGTGGGTGTAGATATGGTCAATCCAGGTTGCATCACAGCCTCTGAACAAATTTTGTAAGAATTTCTCTCTCTTTCACTGTCTTTGTTTTACGGGTTTTTAAAAGTAATTTATTTTTATAATGGGGTTTATCTGCTTTTCATGGTTGTGTTTATGCGGCTTTACACCCACTTGACTCACTTCCAGACAGATATCAATACATAGGTTTTAAGATTCTTACTAGTCACATATATTCTTGTGCGGGGAATAGGGGGTGTTGAGTCCAGTTCACTGAGCAAGGAGTAGGTCTTGTCTATTACATATTGGGTGTATGGAACGGTATCTGAGCGAATTTGAAACCCTTGTTTTATGCATCACCCCACCTCACCATTCCCGTTAAGCAGCCATAGTGTGTTTTCTAAACGTGTGACTCTGTTCTGTTTTGTAATTCAGTTCAAGTGTAGCGGTTTTTACATTCCCTCTATAAGTGATAGCTTATGATAAGTGTCTTTTTCTGTGTGACTTATTTCACTTAGAATCGTCGTACCTAACTCCACTCATCTTGCTTCTACTAGCCTTATGACATTGATTTCATGTCTGAGTGATATTCCATTGTACATAAGGACCACAACTTCTTTATCCATTTTTCTCTTTCCTGGGATATTTAAGGTGTCATGAAGTGGAGGTTCTTGTCAACAGAGCAGCCCTAAACTACCCGGTGCCTGTGTCTTGCTGATTTTTAGTTTTTCCAATTTATACGCCCATGAGTGGACGTGCCCTATGCTCCCTAAGCTGTTTTTTTTCGATGTTTCAGGACACAACGTACACTTCTCCAGAGTGGCTGTTGGCAATTTACATCCCGCCCATCAGTGTAGCAAGGCTGCCATTTCTCCATGGCCTGTCCTGCATTTCTGGTTTTGACACTTTTTGCAGCATGGCCCTTTTCACCGATGGGAAGCGAGACTTCTTTGTAGCGCTGATTTGCCTTTCCAGGTTGCTTGGTTGGCCAAAAAGGGCGTATGTGTTTTTTCCTGAATATATTCAGGAAAAAACGCATACGCCCTTTTTGGCCAAGGGCATCATTGTCGACCTTTTGCCGCTTTTCATGTGCTTTAAAGGCGATTCGTATCTACCTCCTGAAATCTGTTTCCTGCAATTCTGCCTTGCTTTCAAATCCTCTTCGTTGCCTTCCCTCAATATATCTGTGGATGAGAGTTATCATTTATAACTCTGCGTGTTTGTGAATTGCAGTTTCCCTGAGCTCCATTTTTCAAATGTCTTTTTTGGGAGCTGGCCGCAAAAGTGCGGGATTGCCTCAGGCCCTATTCTGCTTCTGGGCGGCAGGCTGAGCCTGTGGTTAATTCTTCTTCCTGTTGGGAAAATAGAGTGACCTGTGCCTGTCCCAACACCTATATCTAGTCTCTCATTGGTTGCCCCTCTTCCCGTTCGTCCTCAGGACAAATTGCAACCTGTAGGGAACAGGAGGTTAAAGGTGCTGATTCTCCAAGTAGGGAGATTGCTAGTAAAGTAGCTGGAATGGCGAAACCGAGCACAAGGAGATGAGAAATGAGGTGCGTTTTAGAAACCTTTCAAAATCACACGGTGTACCATCTTCTGGGTTTCTCATGCATGTTTTCGATGTAGGAAGATGCCCTTGAACCTGGAGATTTGGGACCCATGGGATGGGTACCACGCAGTATTACTTTAAAGGGTCTGCGTTTGCTCACCCAACCTCACCCAACCTCTCAGCCCCAAGAGTGTCCACCCTTATGTCTCATCCAGGTGTGGGTGTAGATATGGTCAATCCAGGTTGCATCACAGCCTCTGAACAAATTTTGTAAGAATTTCTCTCTCTTTCACTGTCTTTGTTTTACGGGTTTTTAAAAGTAATTTATTTTTATAATGGGGTTTATCTGCTTTTCATGGTTGTGTTTATGCGGCTTTACACCCACTTGACTCACTTCCAGACAGATATCAATACATAGGTTTTAAGATTCTTACTAGTCACATATATTCTTGTGCGGGGAATAGGGGGTGTTGAGTCCAGTTCACTGAGCAAGGAGTAGGTCTTGTCTATTACATATTGGGTGTATGGAACGGTATCTGAGCGAATTTGAAACCCTTGTTTTATGCATCACCCCACCTCACCATTCCCGTTAAGCAGCCATAGTGTGTTTTCTAAACGTGTGACTCTGTTCTGTTTTGTAATTCAGTTCAAGTGTAGCGGTTTTTACATTCCCTCTATAAGTGATAGCTTATGATAAGTGTCTTTTTCTGTGTGACTTATTTCACTTAGAATCGTCGTACCTAACTCCACTCATCTTGCTTCTACTAGCCTTAAGACATTGATTTCATGTCTGAGTGATATTCCATTGTACATAAGGACCACAACTTCTTTATCCATTTTTCTCTTTCCTGGGATATTTAAGGTGTCATGAAGTGGAGGTTCTTGTCAACAGAGCAGCCCTAAACTTTCCGGTGCCTTTGTCTTGCTGATTTTTAGTTTTTCCAATTTATACGCCCATGAGTGGACGTGCCCTATGCTCCCTAAGCTGTTTTTTTTCGATGTTTCAGGACACAACGTACACTTCTCCAGAGTGGCTGTTGGCAATTTACATCCCGCCCATCAGTGTAGCAAGGCTGCCATTTCTCCATGGCCTGTCCTGCATTTCTGGTTTTGACACTTTTTGCAGCATGGCCCTTTTGACCGATGGGAAGCGAGACTTCTTTGTAGCGCTGATTTGCCTTTCCAGGTTGCTTGGTTGGCCAAAAAGGGCGTATGTGTTTTTTCCTGAATATATTCAGGAAAAAACGCATACGCCCTTTTTGGCCAAGGGCATCATTGTCGACCTTTTGCCGCTTTTCATGTGCTTTAAAGGCGATTCGTATCTACCTCCTGAAATCTGTTTCCTGCAATTCTGCCTTGCTTTCAAATCCTCTTCGTTGCCTTCCCTCAATGTATCTGTGGATGAGAGTTATCATTTATAACTCTGCGGGTTTGTGAATTGCAGTTTCCCTGAGCTCCATTTTTCAAATGTCTTTTTTGGGAGCTGGCCGCAAAAGCGCGCGATTGCCTCAGGCCCTATTCTGCTTCTGGGCGGCAGGCTGAGCCTGTGGTTAATTCTTCTTCCTGTTGGGAAAATAGAGTGACCTGTGCCTGTCCCAACACCTAGATCTAGTCTCTCATTGGTTGCCCCTCTTCCCGTTCGTCCTCAGGACAAATTGCAACCTGTAGGGAACAGGAGGTTAAAGGTGCTGATTCTCCAAGTAGGGAGATTGCTAGTAAAGTAGCTGGAATGGCGAAACCGAGCACAAGGAGATGAGAAATGAGGTGCGTTTTAGAAACCTTTCAAAATCACACGGTGTACCATCTTCTGGGTTTCTCATGCATGTTTTCGATGTAGGAAGATGCCCTTGAACCTGGAGATTTGGGACCCATGGGATGGGTACCACGCAGTATTACTTTAAAGGGTCTGCGTTTTCTCACCCAACCTCACCCAACCTCTCAGCCCCAAGAGTGTCCACCCTTATGTCTCATCCAGGTGTGGGTCTAGATATGGTCAATCCAGGTTGCATCACAGCCTCTGAACGAATTTTGTAAGAATTTCTCTCTCTTTCACTGTCTTTGTTTTACGGGTTTTTAAAAGTAATTTATTTTTATAATGGGGTTTAGCTGCCTTTCATGGCTGTGTTTATGCGGCTTTACACCCACTTGACTCACTTCCAGACAGATATCAATACATAGGTTTTAAGATTCTTACTAGTCACATATATTCTTGTGCGGGGAATAGGGGGTGTTGAGTCCAGTTCACTGAGCAAGGAGTAGGTCTTGTCTATTACATATTGGGTGTATGGAACGGTATCTGAGCCAATTTGAAACCCTTGTTTTATGCATCACCCCACCTCACCTTTCCTGTTAAGCAGCTATAGTGTGTTTTCTAAACGTGTGACTCTGTTCTGTTTTGTAATTCAGTTCAAGTGTAGCGGTTTTTACATTCCCTCTATAAGTGATAGCTTATGATAAGTGTCTTTTTCTGTGTGACTTATTTCACTTAGAATCGTCGTACCTAACTCCACTCATCTTGCTTCTACTAGCCTTATGATATTGATTTCATGTCTGAGTGATATTCCATTGTACATAAGGACCACAACTTCTTTATCCATTTTTCTCTTTCCTGGGATATTTAAGGTGTCATGAAGTGGAGGTTCTTGTCAACAGAGCAGCCCTAAACTTTCGGGTGCCTGTGTCTTGCTGATTTTTAGTTTTTCCAATTTATACGCCCATGAGTGGACGTGCCCTATGCTCCCTAAGCTGTTTTTTTTCGATGTTTCAGGACACAACGTACACTTCTCCAGAGTGGCTGTTGGCAATTTACATCCCGCCCATCAGTGTAGCAAGGCTGCCATTTCTCCATGGCCTGTCCTGCATTTCTGGTTTTGACACTTTTTGCAGCATGGCCCTTTTGACCGATGGGAAGCGAGACTTCTTTGTAGCGCTGATTTGCCTTTCCAGGTTGCTTGGTTGGCCAAGAAGGGCGTATGTGTTTTTTCCTGAATATATTCAGGAAAAAACGCATACGCCCTTTTTGGCCAAGGGCATCATTGTCGACCTTTTGCCGCTTTTCATGTGCTTTAAAGGCGATTCGTATCTACCTCCTGAAATCTGTTTCCTGCAATTCTGCCTTGCTTTCAAATCCTCTTCGTTGCCTTCCCTCAATATATCTGTGGATGAGAGTTATCATTTATAACTCTGCGGGTTTGTGAATTGCAGTTTCCCTGAGCTCCATTTTTCAACTGTCTTTTTTGGGAGGTGGCCGCAAAAGCGCGGGATTGCCTCAGGCCCTATTCTGCTTCTGGGCGGCAGGCTGATCCTGTGGTTAATTCTTCTTCCTGTTGGGAAAATAGAGTGACCTGTGCCTGTCCCAACACCTAGATCTAGTCTCTCATTGGTTGCCCCTCTTCCCGTTCGTCCTCAGGACAAATTGCAACCTGTAGGGAACAGGAGGTTAAAGGTGCTGATTCTCCAAGTAGGGAGATTGCTAGTAAAGTAGCTGGAATGGCGAAACTGAGCACAAGGAGATGAGAAATGAGGTGCGTTTTAGAAACCTTTCAAAATCACACGGTGTACCATCTTCTGGGTTTCTCATGCATGTTTTCGATGTAGGAAGATGCCCTTGAACCTGGAGATTTGGGACCCATGGGATGGGTACCACGCAGTATTACTTTAAAGGGTCTGCGTTTTCTCACCCAACCTCACCCAACCTCTCAGCCCCAAGAGTGTCCACCCTTATGTCTCATCCAGGAGTGGGTGTAGATATGGTCAATCCAGGTTGCATCACAACCTCTGAACGAATTTTGTAAGAATTTCTCTCTCTTTCACTGTCTTTGTTTTACGGGTTTTTAAAAGTAATTTATTTTTATAATGGGGTTTAGCTGCTTTTCATGGTTGTGTTTATGCGGCTTTACACCCACTTGACTCACTTCCAGACAGATATCAATACATAGGTTTTAAGATTCTTACTAGTCACATATATTCTTGTGCGGGGAATAGGGGGTGTTGAGTCCAGTTCACTGAGCAAGGAGTAGGTCTTGTCTATTACATATTGGGTGTATGGAACGGTATCTGAGCGAATTTGAAACCCTTGTTTTATGCATCACCCCACCTCACCATTCCCGTTAAGCAGCCATAGTGTGTTTTCTAAACGTGTGACTCTGTTCTGTTTTGTAATTCAGTTCAAGTGTAGCGGTTTTTTCATTCCCTCTATAAGTGATAGCTTATGATAAGTGTCTTTTTCTGTGTGACTTATTTCACTTAGAATCGTCGTACCTAACTCCACTCATCTTGCTTCTACTAGCCTTATGACATTGATTTCATGTCTGAGTGATATTCCATTGTACATAAGGACCACAACTTCTTTATCCATTTTTCTCTTTCCTGGGATATTTAAGGTGTCATGAAGTGGAGGTTCTTGTCAACAGAGCAGCCCTAAACTTTCCGGTGCCTGTGTCTTGCTGATTTTTAGTTTTTCCAATTTATACGCCCATGAGTGGACGTGCCCTATGCTCCCTAAGCTGTTTTTTTTCGATGTTTCAGGACACAACGTACACTTCTCCAGAGTGGTTGTTGGCAATTTACATCCCGCCCATCAGTGTAGCAAGGCTGCCATTTCTCCATGGCCTGTCCTGCATTTCTGGTTTTGACACTTTTTGCAGCATGGCCCTTTTCACCGATGGGAAGCGAGACTTCTTTGTAGCGCTGATTTGCCTTTCCAGGTTGCTTGGTTGGCCAAAAAGGGCGTATGCGTTTTTTCCTGAATATATTCAGGAAAAAACGCATACGCCCTTTTTGGCCAAGGGCATCATTGTCGACGTTTTGCCGCTTTTCATGTGCTTTAAAGGCGATTCGTATCTACCTCCTGAAATCTGTTTCCTGCAATTCTGCCTTGCTTTCAAATCCTCTTCGTTGCCTTCCCTCAATATATCTGTGGATGAGAGTTATCATTTATAACTCTGCGGGTTTGTGAATTGCAGTTTCCCTGAGGTCCATTTTTCAACTGTCTTTTTTGGGAGCTGGCCTAAAAAGCGCGGGATTGCCTCAGGCCCTATTCTGCTTCTGGGCGGCAGGCTGAGCCTGTGGTTAATTCTTCTTCCTGTTGGGAAAATAGAGTGACCTGTGCCTGTCCCAACACCTAGATCTAGTCTCTCATTGGTTGCCCCTCTTCCCGTTCGTCCTCAGGACAAATTGCAACCTGTAGGGAACAGGAGGTTAAAGGTGCTGATTCTCCAAGTAGGGAGATTGCTAGTAAAGTAGCTGGAATGGCGAAACCGAGCACAAGGAGATGAGAAATGAGGTGCGTTTTAGAAACCTTTCAAAATCACACGGTGTACCATCTTCTGGGTTTCTCATGCATGTTTTCGATGTAGGAAGATGCCCTTGAACCTGGAGATTTGGGACCCATGGGATGGGTACCACGCAGTATTACTTTAAAGGGTCTGCGTTTTCTCACCCAACCTCACCCAACCTCTCAGCCCCAAGAGTGTCCACCCTTATGTCTCATCCAGGAGTGGGTGTAGATATGGTCAATCCAGGTTGCATCACAGCCTCTGAACGAATTTTGTAAGAATTTCTCTCTCTTTCACTGTCTTTGTTTTACGGGTTTTTAAAAGTAATTTATTTTTATAATGGGGTTTAGCTGCTTTTCATGGTTGTGTTTATGCGGCTTTACACCCACTTGACTCACTTCCAGACAGATATCAATACATAGGTTTTAAGATTCTTACTAGTCACATATATTCTTGTGCGGGGAATAGGAGGTTTTGAGTCCAGTTCACTGAGCAAGGAGTAGGTCTTGTCTATTACATATTGGGTGTATGGAACGGTATCTGAGCGAATTTGAAACCCTTGTTTTATGCATCACCCCACCTCACCATTCCCGTTAAGCAGCCATAGTGTGTTTTCTAAACGTGTGACTCTGTTCTGTTTTGTAATTCAGTTCAAGTGTAGCGGTTTTTACATTCCCTCTATAAGTGATAGCTTATGATAAGTGTCTTTTTCTGTGTGACTTATTTCACTTAGAATCGTCGTACCTAACTCCACTCATCTTGCTTCTACTAGCCTTATGACATTGATTTCATGTCTGAGTGATATTCCATTGTACATAAGGACCACAACTTGTTTATCCATTTTTCTCTTTCCTGGGATATTTAAGGTGTCATGAAGTGGAGGTTCTTGTCAACAGAGCAGCCCTAAACTTTCCGGTGCCTTTGTCTTGCTGATTTTTAGTTTTTCCAATTTATACGCCCATGAGTGGACGTGCCCTATGCTCCCTAAGCTGTTTTTTTTCGATGTTTCAGGACACAACGTACACTTCTCCAGAGTGGCTGTTGGCAATTTACATCCCGCCCATCAGTGTAGCAAGGCTGCCATTTCTCCATGGCCTGTCCTGCATTTCTGGTTTTGACACTTTTTGCAGCATGGCCCTTTTCACCGATGGGAAGCGAGACTTCTTTGTAGCGCTGATTTGCCTTTCCAGGTTGCTTGGTTGGCCAAAAAGGGCGTATGTGTTTTTTCCTGAATATATTCAGGAAAAAACGCATACGCCCTTTTTGGCCAAGGGCATCATTGTCGACCTTTTGCCGCTTTTCATGTGCTTTAAAGGCGATTCGTATCTACCTCCTGAAATCTGTTTCCTGCAATTCTGCCTTGCTTTCAAATCCTCTTCGTTGCCTTCCCTCAATATATCTGTGGATGAGAGTTATCATTTATAACTCTGCGGGTTTGTGAATTGCAGTTTCCCTGAGCTCCATTTTTCAAATGTCTTTTTTGGGAGCTGGCCGCAAAAGCGCGCGATTGCCTCAGGCCCTATTCTGCTTCTGGGCGGCAGGCTGAGCCTGTGGTTAATTCTTCTTCCTGTTGGGAAAATAGAGTGACCTGTGCCTGTCCCAACACCTAGATCTAGTCTCTCATTGGTTGCCCCTCTTCCCGTTCGTCCTCAGGACAAATTGCAACCTGTAGGGAACAGGAGGTTAAAGGTGCTGATTCTCCAAGTAGGGAGATTGCTAGTAAAGTAGCTGGAATGGCGAAACCGAGCACAAGGAAATGAGAAATGAGGTGCGTTTTAGAAACCTTTCAAAATCACACGGTGTACCATCTTCTGGGTTTCTCATGCATGTTTTCGATGTAGGAAGATGCCCTTGAACCTGGAGATTTGGGACCCATGGGATGGGTACCACGCAGTATTACTTTAAAGGGTCTGCGTTTTCTCACCCAACCTCACCCAACCTCTCAGCCCCAAGAGTGTCCACCCTTATGTCTCATCCAGGTGTGGGTCTAGATATGGTCAATCCAGGTTGCATCACAGCCTCTGAACGAATTTTGTAAGAATTTCTCTCTCTTTCACTGTCTTTGTTTTACGGGTTTTTAAAAGTAATTTATTTTTATAATGGGGTTTAGCTGCCTTTCATGGCTGTGTTTATGCGGCTTTACACCCACTTGACTCACTTCCAGACAGATATCAATACATAGGTTTTAAGATTCTTACTAGTCACATATATTCTTGTGCGGGGAATAGGGGGTGTTGAGTCCAGTTCACTGAGCAAGGAGTAGGTCTTGTCTATTACATATTGGGTGTATGGAACGGTATCTGAGCCAATTTGAAACCCTTGTTTTATGCATCACCCCACCTCACCTTTCCTGTTAAGCAGCTATAGTGTGTTTTCTAAACGTGTGACTCTGTTCTGTTTTGTAATTCAGTTCAAGTGTAGTGGTTTTTACATTCCCTCTATAAGTGATAGCTTATGATAAGTGTCTTTTTCTGTGTGACTTATTTCACTTAGAATCGTCGTACCTAACTCCACTCATCTTGCTTCTACTAGCCTTATGATATTGATTTCATGTCTGAGTGATATTCCATTGTACATAAGGACCACAACTTCTTTATCCATTTTTCTCTTTCCTGGGATATTTAAGGTGTCATGAAGTGGAGGTTCTTGTCAACAGAGCAGCCCTAAACTTTCGGGTGCCTGTGTCTTGCTGATTTTTAGTTTTTCCAATTTATACGCCCATGAGTGGACGTGCCCTATGCTCCCTAAGCTGTTTTTTTTCGATGTTTCAGGACACAACGTACACTTCTCCAGAGTGGCTGTTGGCAATTTACATCCCGCCCATCAGTGTAGCAAGGCTGCCATTTCTCCATGGCCTGTCCTGCATTTCTGGTTTTGACACTTTTTGCAGCATGGCCCTTTTGACCGATGGGAAGCGAGACTTCTTTGTAGCGCTGATTTGCCTTTCCAGGTTGCTTGGTTGGCCAAGAAGGGCGTATGTGTTTTTTCCTGAATATATTCAGGAAAAAACGCATACGCCCTTTTTGGCCAAGGGCATCATTGTCGACCTTTTGCCGCTTTTCATGTGCTTTAAAGGCGATTCGTATCTACCTCCTGAAATCTGTTTCCTGCAATTCTGCCTTGCTTTCAAATCCTCTTCGTTGCCTTCCCTCAATATATCTGTGGATGAGAGTTATCATTTATAACTCTGCGGGTTTGTGAATTGCAGTTTCCCTGAGCTCCATTTTTCAAATGTCTTTTTTGGGAGCTGGCCGCAAAAGCGCGGGATTGCCTCAGGCCCTATTCTGCTTCTGGGCGGCAGGCTGAGCCTGTGGTTAATTCTTCTTCCTGTTGGGAAAATAGAGTGACCTGTGCCTGTCCCAACACCTAGATCTAGTCTCTCATTGGTTGCCCCTCTTCCCGTTCGTCCTCAGGACAAATTGCAACCTGTAGGGAACAGGAGGTTAAAGGTGCTGATTCTCCAAGTAGGGAGATTGCTAGTAAAGTAGCTGGAATGGCGAAACCGAGCACAAGGAGATGAGAAATGAGGTGCGTTTTAGAAACCTTTCAAAATCACACGGTGTACCATCTTCTGGGTTTCTCATGCATGTTTTCGATGTAGGAAGATGCCCTTGAACCTGGAGATTTGGGACCCATGGGATGGGTACCACGCAGTATTACTTTAAAGGGTCTGCGTTTGCTCACCCAACCTCACCCAACCTCTCAGCCCCAAGAGTGTCCACCCTTATGTCTCATCCAGGAGTGGGTGTAGATATGGTCAATCCAGGTTGCATCACAGCCTCTGAACGAATTTTGTAAGAATTTCTCTCTCTTTCACTGTCTTTGTTTTACGGGTTTTTAAAAGTAATTTATTTTTATAATGGGGTTTAGCTGCTTTTCATGGTTGTGTTTATGCGGCTTTACACCCACTTGACTCACTTCCAGACAGATATCAATACATAGGTTTTAAGATTCTTACTAGTCACATATATTCTTGTGCGGGGAATAGGGGGTGTTGAGTCCAGTTCACTGAGCAAGGAGTAGGTCTTGTCTATTACATATTGGGTGTATGGAACGGTATCTGAGCGAATTTGAAACCCTTGTTTTATGCATCACCCCACCTCACCATTCCCGTTAAGCAGCCATAGTGTGTTTTCTAAACGTGTGACTCTGTTCTGTTTTGTAATTCAGTTCAAGTGTAGCGGTTTTTACATTCCCTCTATAAGTGATAGCTTATGATAAGTGTCTTTTTCTGTGTGACTTATTTCACTTAGAATCGTCGTACCTAACTCCACTCATCTTGCTTCTACTAGCCTTATGACATTGATTTCATGTCTGAGTGATATTCCATTGTACATAAGGACCACAACTTCTTTATCCATTTTTCTCTTTCCTGGGATATTTAAGGTGTCATGAAGTGGAGGTTCTTGTCAACAGAGCAGCCCTAAACTTTCCGGTGCCTGTGTCTTGCTGATTTTTAGTTTTTCCAATTTATACGCCCATGAGTGGACGTGCCCTATGCTCCCTAAGCTGTTTTTTTTCGATGTTTCAGGACACAACGTACACTTCTCCAGAATGGTTGTTGGCAATTTACATCCCGCCCATCAGTGTAGCAAGGCTGCCATTTCTCCATGGCCTGTCCTGCATTTCTGGTTTTGACACTTTTTGCAGCATGGCCCTTTTCACCGATGGGAAGCGAGACTTCTTTGTAGCGCTGATTTGCCTTTCCAGGTTGCTTGGTTGGCCAAAAAGGGCGTATGCGTTTTTTCCTGAATATATTCAGGAAAAAACGCATACGCCCTTTTTGGCCAAGGGCATCATTGTCGACGTTTTGCCGCTTTTCATGTGCTTTAAAGGCGATTCGTATCTACCTCCTGAAATCTGTTTCCTGCAATTCTGCCTTGCTTTCAAATCCTCTTCGTTGCCTTCCCTCAATATATCTGTGGATGAGAGTTATCATTTATAACTCTGCGGGTTTGTGAATTGCAGTTTCCCTGAGGTCCATTTTTCAACTGTCTTTTTTGGGAGCTGGCCTCAAAAGCGCGGGATTGCCTCAGGCCCTATTCTGCTTCTGGGCGGCAGGCTGAGCCTGTGGTTAATTCTTCTTCCTGTTGGGAAAATAGAGTGACCTGTGCCTGTCCCAACACCTAGATCTAGTCTCTCATTGGTTGCCCCTCTTCCCGTTCGTCCTCAGGACAAATTGCAACCTGTAGGGAACAGGAGGTTAAAGGTGCTGATTCTCCAAGTAGGGAGATTGCTAGTAAAGTAGCTGGAATGGCGAAACCGAGCACAAGGAGATGAGAAATGAGGTGCGTTTTAGAAACCTTTCAAAATCACACGGTGTACCATCTTCTGGGTTTCTCATGCATGTTTTCGATGTAGGAAGATGCCCTTGAACCTGGAGATTTGGGACCCATGGGATGGGTACCACGCAGTATTACTTTAAAGGGTCTGCGTTTGCTCACCCAACCACACCCAACCTCTCAGCCCCAAGAGTGTCCACCCTTATGTCTCATCCAGCTGTGGGTCTTGATATGGTTAATCCAGGTTGCATCACAGCCTGTGAACGAATTTTGTAAGAATTTCTCTCTCTTTCACTGTCTTTGTTTTATGGGTTTTTAAAAGTAATTTATTTTTATAATGGGGTTTAGCTGCTTTTCATGGCTGTGTTTATGCGGCTTTACACCCACTTGACTCACTTCCAGAGAGATATCAATACATAGGTTTTAAGATTCTTACTAGTCACATATATTCTTGTGTGGTGAATAGGGGGTGTTGAGTCCAGTTCACTGAGCAAGGAGTAGGTCTTGTCTATTACATATTGGGTGTATGGAACGGTATCTGAGCGAATTTGAAACCCTTGTTTTATGCATCACCCCACCTCACCATTCCCGTTAAGCAGCCATAGTGTGTTTTCTAAACGTGTGACTCTGTTCTGTTTTGTAATTCAGTTCAAGTGTAGCGGTTTTTACATTCCATCTATAAGTGATAGCTTATGATAAGTGTCTTTTTCTGTGTGACTTATTTCACTTAGAATCGTCGTACCTAACTCCACTCATCTTGCTTCTACTAGCCTTATGAGACATTGATTTCATGTCTGAGTGATATTCCATTGTACATAAGGACCACAACTTCTTTATCCATTTTTCTCTTTCCTGGGATATTTAAGGTGTCATGAAGTGGAGGTTCTTGTCAACAGAGCAGCCCTAAACTTTCCGGTGCCTGTGTCTTGCTGATTTTTAGTTTTTCCAATTTATACGCCCATGAGTGGACGTGCCCTATGCTCCCTAAGCTGTTTTTTTTCGATGTTTCAGGACACAACGTACACTTCTCCAGAGTGGCTGTTGGCAATTTACATCCCGCCCATCAGTGTAGCAAGGCTGCCATTTCTCCATGGCCTGTCCTGCATTTCTGGTTTTGACACTTTTTGCAGCATGGCCCTTTTCACCGATGGGAAGCGAGACTTCTTTGTAGCGCTGATTTGCCTTTCCAGGTTGCTTGGTTGGCCAAAAAGGGCGTATGTGTTTTTTCCTGAATATATTCAGGAAAAAACGCATACGCCCTTTTTGGCCAAGGGCATCATTGTCGACCTTTTGCCGCTTTTCATGTGCTTTAAAGGGGATTCGTATCTACATCCTGAAATCTGTTTCCTGCAATTCTGCCTTGCTTTCAAATCCTCTTCGTTGCCTTCCCTCAATATATCTGTGGATGAGAGTTATCATTTATAACTCTGCGGGTTTGTGAATTGCAGTTTCCCTGAGCTCCATTTTTCAAATGTCTTTTTTGGGAGCTGGCCGCAAAAGCGCGGGATTGCCTCAGGCCCTATTCTGCTTCTGGGCGGCAGGCTGAGCCTGTGGTTAATTCTTCTTCCTGTTGGGAAAATAGAGTGACCTGTGCCTGTCCCAACACCTAGATCTAGTCTCTCATTGGTTGCCCCTCTTCCCGTTCGTCCTCAGGACAAATTGCAACCTGTAGGGAACAGGAGGTTAAAGGTGCTGATTCTCCAAGTAGGGAGATTGCTAGTAAAGTAGCTGGAATGGCGAAACCGAGCACAAGGAGATTAGAAATGAGGTGCGTTTTAGTAACCTTTCAAAATCACACGGTGTACCATCTTCTGGGTTTCTCATGCATGTTTTCGATGTAGGAAGATGCCCTTGAACCTGGAGATTTGGGACCCATGGGATGGGTACCACGCAGTATTACTTTAAAGGGTCTGCGTTTTCTCACCCAACCTCACCCAACCTCTCAGCCCCAAGAGTGTCCACCCTTATGTCTCATCCAGGTGTGGGTCTAGATATGGTCAATCCAGGTTGCATCACAGCCTCTGAACGAATTTTGTAAGAATTTCTCTCTCTTTCACTGTCTTTGTTTTACGGGTTTTTAAAAGTAATTTATTTTTATAATGGGGTTTAGCTGCCTTTCATGGCTGTGTTTATGCGGCTTTACACCCACTTGACTCACTTCCAGACAGATATCAATACATAGGTTTTAAGATTCTTACTAGTCACATATATTCTTGTGCGGGGAATAGGGGGTGTTGAGTCCAGTTCACTGAGCAAGGAGTAGGTCTTGTCTATTACATATTGGGTGTATGGAACGGTATCTGAGCCAATTTGAAACCCTTGTTTTATGCATCACCCCACCTCACCTTTCCTGTTAAGCAGCTATAGTGTGTTTTCTAAACGTGTGACTCTGTTCTGTTTTGTAATTCAGTTCAAGTGTAGCGGTTTTTACATTCCCTCTATAAGTGATAGCTTATGATAAGTGTCTTTTTCTGTGTGACTTATTTCACTTAGAATCGTCGTACCTAACTCCACTCATCTTGATTCTACTAGCCTTATGATATTGATTTCATGTCTGAGTGATATTCCATTGTACATAAGGACCACAACTTCTTTATCCATTTTTCTCTTTCCTGGGATATTTAAGGTGTCATGAAGTGGAGGTTCTTGTCAACAGAGCAGCCCTAAACTTTCGGGTGCCTGTGTCTTGCTGATTTTTAGTTTTTCCAATTTATACGCCCATGAGTGGACGTGCCCTATGCTCCCTAAGCTGTTTTTTTTCGATGTTTCAGGACACAACGTACACTTCTCCAGAGTGGCTGTTGGCAATTTACATCCCGCCCATCAGTGTAGCAAGGCTGCCATTTCTCCATGGCCTGTCCTGCATTTCTGGTTTTGACACTTTTTGCAGCATGGCCCTTTTCACCGATGGGAAGCGAGACTTCTTTGTAGCGCTGATTTGCCTTTCCAGGTTGCTTGGTTGGCCAAGAAGGGCGTATGTGTTTTTTCCTGAATATATTCAGGAAAAAACGCATACGCCCTTTTTGGCCAAGGGCATCATTGTCGACCTTTTGCCGCTTTTCATGTGCTTTAAAGGCGATTCGTATCTACCTCCTGAAATCTGTTTCCTGCAATTCTGCCTTGCTTTCAAATCCTCTTCGTTGCCTTCCCTCAATATATCTGTGGATGAGAGTTATCATTTATAACTCTGCGGGTTTGTGAATTGCAGTTTCCCTGAGCTCCATTTTTCAAATGTCTTTTTTGGGAGCTGGCCGCAAAAGCGCGGGATTGCCTCAGGCCCTATTCTGCTTCTGGGCGGCAGGCTGAGCCTGTGGTTAATTCTTCTTCCTGTTGGGAAAATAGAGTGACCTGTGCCTGTCCCAACACCTAGATCTAGTCTCTCATTGGTTGCCCCTCTTCCCGTTCGTCCTCAGGACAAATTGCAACCTGTAGGGAACAGGAGGTTAAAGGTGCTGATTCTCCAAGTAGGGAGATTGCTAGTAAAGTAGCTGGAATGGCGAAACCGAGCACAAGGAGATGAGAAATGAGGTGCGTTTTAGAAACCTTTCAAAATCACACGGTGTACCATCTTCTGGGTTTCTCATGCATGTTTTCGATGTAGGAAGATGCCCTTGAACCTGGAGATTTGGGACCCATGGGATGGGTACCACGCAGTATTACTTTAAAGGGTCTGCGTTTTCTCACCCAACCTCACCCAACCTCTCAGCCCCAAGAGTGTCCACCCTTATGTCTCATCCAGGAGTGGGTGTAGATATGGTCAATCCAGGTTGCATCACAGCCTCTGAACGAATTTTGTAAGAATTTCTCTCTCTTTCACTGTCTTTGTTTTACGGGTTTTTAAAAGTAATTTATTTTTATAATGGGGTTTAGCTGCTTTTCATGGTTGTGTTTATGCGGCTTTACACCCACTTGACTCACTTCCAGACAGATATCAATACATAGGTTTTAAGATTCTTACTAGTCACATATATTCTTGTGCGGGGAATAGGAGGTGTTGAGTCCAGTTCACTGAGCAAGGAGTAGGTCTTGTCTATTACATATTGGGTGTATGGAACGGTATCTGAGCGAATTTGAAACCCTTGTTTTATGCATCACCCCACCTCACCATTCCCGTTAAGCAGCCATAGTGTGTTTTCTAAACGTGTGACTCTGTTCTGTTTTGTAATTCAGTTCAAGTGTAGCGGTTTTTACATTCCCTCTATAAGTGATAGCTTATGATAAGTGTCTTTTTCTGTGTGACTTATTTCACTTAGAATCGTCGTACCTAACTCCACTCATCTTGCTTCTACTAGCCTTATGACATTGATTTCATGTCTGAGTGATATTCCATTGTACATAAGGACCACAACTTGTTTATCCATTTTTCTCTTTCCTGGGATATTTAAGGTGTCATGAAGTGGAGGTTCTTGTCAACAGAGCAGCCCTAAACTTTCCGGTGCCTGTGTCTTGCTGATTTTTAGTTTTTCCAATTTATACGCCCATGAGTGGACGTGCCCTATGCTCCCTAAGCTGTTTTTTTTCGATGTTTCAGGACACAACGTACACTTCTCCAGAGTGGTTGTTGGCAATTTACATCCCGCCCATCAGTGTAGCAAGGCTGCCATTTCTCCATGGCCTGTCCTGCATTTCTGGTTTTGACAATTTTTGCAGCATGGCCCTTTTCACCGATGGGAAGTGAGACTTCTTTGTAGCGCTGATTTGCCTTTCCAGGTTGCTTGGTTGGCCAAAAAGGGCGTATGCGTTTTTTCCTGAATATATTCAGGAAAAAACGCATACGCCCTTTTTGGCCAAGGGCATCATTGTCGACGTTTTGCCGCTTTTCATGTGCTTTAAAGGCGATTCGTATCTACCTCCTGAAATCTGTTTCCTGCAATTCTGCCTTGCTTTCAAATCCTCTTCGTTGCCTTCCCTCAATATATCTGTGGATGAGAGTTATCATTTATAACTCTGCGGGTTTGTGAATTGCAGTTTCCCTGAGGTCCATTTTTCAACTGTCTTTTTTGGGAGCTGGCCTCAAAAGCGCGGGATTGCCTCAGGCCCTATTCTGCTTCTGGGCGGCAGGCTGAGCCTGTGGTTAATTCTTCTTCCTGTTGGGAAAATAGAGTGACCTGTGCCTGTCCCAACACCTAGATCTAGTCTCTCATTGGTTGCCCCTCTTCCCGTTCGTCCTCAGGACAAATTGCAACCTGTAGGGAACAGGAGGTTAAAGGTGCTGATTCTCCAAGTAGGGAGATTGCTAGTAAAGTAGCTGGAATGGCGAAACCGAGCACAAGGAGATGAGAAATGAGGTGCGTTTTAGAAACCTTTCAAAATCACACGGTGTACCATCTTCTGGGTTTCTCATGCATGTTTTCGATGTAGGAAGATGCCCTTGAACCTGGAGATTTGGGACCCATGGGATGGGTACCACGCAGTATTACTTTAAAGGGTCTGCGTTTGCTCACCCAACCACACCCAACCTCTCAGCCCCAAGAGTGTCCACCCTTATGTCTCATCCAGCTGTGGGTCTTGATATGGTCAATCCAGGTTGCATCACAGCCTCTGAACGAATTTTGTAAGAATTTCTCTCTCTTTCACTGTCTTTGTTTTACGGGTTTTTAAAAGTAATTTATTTTTATAATGGGGTTTAGCTGCTTTTCATGGTTGTGTTTATGCGGCTTTACACCCACTTGACTCACTTCCAGACAGATATCAATACATAGGTTTTAAGATTCTTACTAGTCACATATATTCTTGTGCGGGGAATAGGAGGTGTTGAGTCCAGTTCACTGAGCAAGGAGTAGGTCTTGTCTATTACATATTGGGTGTATGGAACGGTATCTGAGCGAATTTGAAACCCTTGTTTTATGCATCACCCCACCTCACCATTCCCGTTAAGCAGCCATAGTGTGTTTTCTAAACGTGTGACTCTGTTCTGTTTTGTAATTCAGTTCAAGTGTAGCGGTTTTTACATTCCCTCTATAAGTGATAGCTTATGATAAGTGTCTTTTTCTGTGTGACTTATTTCACTTAGAATCGTCGTACCTAACTCCACTCATCTTGCTTCTACTAGCCTTATGACATTGATTTCATGTCTGAGTGATATTCCATTGTACATAAGGACCACAACTTGTTTATCCATTTTTCTCTTTCCTGGGATATTTAAGGTGTCATGAAGTGGAGGTTCTTGTCAACAGAGCAGCCCTAAACTTTCCGGTGCCTGTGTCTTGCTGATTTTTAGTTTTTCCAATTTATACGCCCATGAGTGGACGTGCCCTATGCTCCCTAAGCTGTTTTTTTTCGATGTTTCAGGACACAACGTACACTTCGCCAGAGTGGTTGTTGGCAATTTACATCCCGCCCATCAGTGTAGCAAGGCTGCCATTTCTCCATGGCCTGTCCTGCATTTCTGGTTTTGACACTTTTTGCAGCATGGCCCTTTTCACCGATGGGAAGCGAGACTTCTTTGTAGCGCTGATTTGCCTTTCCAGGTTGCTTGGTTGGCCAAAAAGGGCGTATGCGTTTTTTCCTGAATATATTCAGGAAAAAACGCATACGCCCTTTTTGGTCAAGGGCATCATTGTCGACGTTTTGCCGCTTTTCATGTGCTTTAAAGGCGATTCGTATCTACCTCCTGAAATCTGTTTCCTGCAATTCTGCCTTGCTTTCAAATCCTCTTCGTTGCCTTCCCTCAATATATCTGTGGATGAGAGTTATCATTTATAACTCTGCGGGTTTGTGAATTGCAGTTTCCCTGAGGTCCATTTTTCAACTGTCTTTTTTGGGAGCTGGCCTCAAAAGCGCGGGATTGCCTCAGGCCCTATTCTGCTTCTGGGCGGCAGGCTGAGCCTGTGGTTAATTCTTCTTCCTGTTGGGAAAATAGAGTGACCTGTGCCTGTCCCAACACCTAGATCTAGTCTCTCATTGGTTGCCCCTCTTCCCGTTCGTCCTCAGGACAAATTGCAACCTGTAGGGAACAGGAGGTTAAAGGTGCTGATTCTCCAAGTAGGGAGATTGCTAGTAAAGTAGCTGGAATGGCGAAACCGAGCACAAGGAGATGAGAAATGAGGTGCGTTTTAGAAACCTTTCAAAATCACACGGTGTACCATCTTCTGGGTTTCTCATGCATGTTTTCGATGTAGGAAGATGCCCTTGAACCTGGAGATTTGGGACCCATGGGATGGGTACCACGCAGTATTACTTTAAAGGGTCTGCGTTTGCTCACCCAACCACACCCAACCTCTCAGCCCCAAGAGTGTCCACCCTTATGTCTCATCCAGCTGTGGGTCTTGATATGGTCAATCCAGGTTGCATCACAGCCTCTGAACGAATTTTGTAAGAATTTCTCTCTCTTTCACTGTCTTTGTTTTATGGGTTTTTAAAAGTAATTTATTTTTATAATGGGGTTTAGCTGCTTTTCATGGCTGTGTTTATGCGGCTTTACACCCACTTGACTCACTTCCAGAGAGATATCAATACATAGGTTTTAAGATTCTTACTAGTCACATATATTCTTGTGTGGTGAATAGGGGGTGTTGAGTCCAGTTCACTGAGCAAGGAGTAGGTCTTGTCTATTACATATTGGGTGTATGGAACGGTATCTGAGCGAATTTGAAACCCTTGTTTTATGCATCACCCCACCTCACCATTCCCGTTAAGCAGCCATAGTGTGTTTTCTAAACGTGTGACTCTGTTCTGTTTTGTAATTCAGTTCAAGTGTAGCGGTTTTTACATTCCCTCTATAAGTGATAGCTTATGATAAGTGTCTTTTTCTGTGTGACTTATTTCACTTAGAATCGTCGTACCTAACTCCACTCATCTTGCTTCTACTAGCCTTATGAGACATTGATTTCATGTCTGAGTGATATTCCATTGTACATAAGGACCACAACTTCTTTATCCATTTTTCTCTTTCCTGGGATATTTAAGGTGTCATGAAGTGGAGGTTCTTGTCAACAGAGCAGCCCTAAACTTTCCGGTGCCTGTGTCTTGCTGATTTTTATTTTTTCCAATTTATACGCCCATGAGTGGACGTGCCCTATGCTCCCTAAGCTGTTTTTTTTCCATGTTTCAGGACACAACGTACACTTCTCCAGAGTGGCTGTTGGCAATTTACATCCCGCCCATCAGTGTAGCAAGGCTGCCATTTCTCCATGGCCTGTCCTGCATTTCTGGTTTTGACACTTTTTGCAGCATGGCACTTTTCACCGATGGGAAGCGAGACTTCTTTGTAGCGCTGATTTGCCTTTCCAGGTTGCTTGGTTGGCCAAAAAGGGCGTATGTGTTTTTTCCTGAATATATTCAGGAAAAAACGCATACGCCCTTTTTGGCCAAGGGCATCATTGTCGACCTTTTGCCGCTTTTCATGTGCTTTAAAGGCGATTCGTATCTACCTCCTGAAATCTGTTTCCTGCAATTCTGCCTTGCTTTCAAATCCTCTTCGTTGCCTTCCCTCAATATATCTGTGGATGAGAGTTATCATTTATAACTCTGCGGGTTTGTGAATTGCAGTTTCCCTGAGCTCCATTTTTCAAATGTCTTTTTTGGGAGCTGGCCGCAAAAGCGCGGGATTGCCTCAGGCCCTATTCTGCTTCTGGGCGGCAGGCTGAGCCTGTGGTTAATTCTTCTTCCTGTTGGGAAAATAGAGTGACCTGTGCCTGTCCCAACACCTAGATCTATTCTCTCATTGGTTGCCCCTCTTCCCGTTCATCCTCAGGACAAATTGCAACCTGTAGGGAACAGGAGGATAAGGTGCTGATTCTCCAAGTAGGGAGATTGCTAGTAAAGTAGCTGGAATGGCGAAACCGAGCACAAGGAGATGAGAAATGAGGTGCGTTTTAGAAACCTTTCAAAATCACACGGTGTACCATCTTCTGGGTTTCTCATGCATGTTTTCGATGTAGGAAGATGCCCTTGAACCTGGAGATTTGGGACCCATGGGATGGGTACCACGCAGTATTACTTTAAAGGGTCTGCGTTTTCTCACCCAACCTCACCCAACCTCTCAGCCCCAAGAGTGTCCACCCTTATGTCTCATCCAGGTGTGGGTCTAGATATGGTCAATCCAGGTTGCATCACAGCCTCTGAACGAATTTTGTAAGAATTTCTCTCTCTTTCACTGTCTTTGTTTTACGGGTTTTTAAAAGTAATTTATTTTTATAATGGGGTTTAGCTGCCTTTCATGGCTGTGTTTATGCGGCTTTACACCCACTTGACTCACTTCCAGACAGATATCAATACATAGGTTTTAAGATTCTTACTAGTCACATATATTCTTGTGCGGGGAATAGGGGGTGTTGAGTCCAGTTCACTGAGCAAGGAGTAGGTCTTGTCTATTACATATTGGGTGTATGGAACGGTATCTGAGCCAATTTGAAACCCTTGTTTTATGCATCACCCCACCTCACCTTTCCTGTTAAGCAGCTATAGTGTGTTTTCTAAACGTGTGACTCTGTTCTGTTTTGTAATTCAGTTCAAGTGTAGCGGTTTTTACATTCCCTCTATAAGTGATAGCTTATGATAAGTGTCTTTTTCTGTGTGACTTATTTCACTTAGAATCGTCGTACCTAACTCCACTCATCTTGCTTCTACTAGCCTTATGATATTGATTTCATGTCTGAGTGATATTCCATTGTACATAAGGACCACAACTTCTTTATCCATTTTTCTCTTTCCTGGGATATTTAAGGTGTCATGAAGTGGAGGTTCTTGTCAACAGAGCAGCCCTAAACTTTCGGGTGCCTGTGTCTTGCTGATTTTTAGTTTTTCCAATTTATACGCCCATGAGTGGACGTGCCCTATGCTCCCTAAGCTGTTTTTTTTCGATGTTTCAGGACACAACGTACACTTCTCCAGAGTGGCTGTTGGCAATTTACATCCCGCCCATCAGTGTAGCAGGGCTGCCATTTCTCCATGGCCTGTCCTGCATTTCTGGTTTTGACACTTTTTGCAGCATGGCCCTTTTCACCGATGGGAAGCGAGACTTCTTTGTAGCGCTGATTTGCCTTTCCAGGTTGCTTGGTTGGCCAAGAAGGGCGTATGTGTTTTTTCCTGAATATATTCAGGAAAAAACGCATACGCCCTTTTTGGCCAAGGGCATCATTGTCGACCTTTTGCCGCTTTTCATGTGCTTTAAAGGCGATTCGTATCTACCTCCTGAAATCTGTTTCCTGCAATTCTGCCTTGCTTTCAAATCCTCTTCGTTGCCTTCCCTCAATATATCTGTGGATGAGAGTTATCATTTATAACTCTGCGGGTTTGTGAATTGCAGTTTCCCTGAGCTCCATTTTTCAAATGTTTTTTTGGGAGCTGGCCGCAAAAGCGCGGGATTGCCTCAGGCCCTATTCTGCTTCTGGGCGGCAGGCTGAGCCTGTGGTTAATTCTTCTTCCTGTTGGGAAAATAGAGTGACCTGTGCCTGTCCCAACACCTAGATCTAGTCTCTCATTGGTTGCCCCTCTTCCCGTTCGTCCTCAGGACAAATTGCAACCTGTAGGGAACAGGAGGTTAAAGGTGCTGATTCTCCAAGTAGGGAGATTGCTAGTAAAGTAGCTGGAATGGCGAAATCGAGCACAAGGAGATGAGAAATGAGGTGCGTTTTAGAAACCTTTCAAAATCACACGGTGTACCCTCTTCTGGGTTTCTCATGCATGTTTTCGATGTAGGAAGATGCCCTTGAACCTGGAGATTTGGGACCCATGGGATGGGTACCACGCAGTATTACTTTAAAGGGTCTGCGTTTTCTCACCCAACCTCACCCAACCTCTCAGCCCCAAGAGTGTCCACCCTTATGTCTCATCCAGCTGTGGGTCTAGATATGGTCAATCCAGGTTGCATCACAGCCTCTGAACGAATTTTGTAAGAATTTCTCTCTCTTTCACTGTCTTTGTTTTATGGGTTTTTAAAAGTTATTTATTTTTATAATGGGGTTTAGCTGCCTTTCATGGCTGTGTTTATGCGGCTTTACACCCACTTGACTCACTTCCAGACAGATATCAATACATAGGTTTTAAGATTCTTACTAGTCACATATATTCTTGTGCGGGGAATAGGGGGTGTTGAGTCCAGTTCACTGAGCAAGGAGTAGGTCTTGTCTATTACATATTGGGTGTATGGAACGGTATCTGAGCGAATTTGAAACCCTTGTTTTATGCATCACCCCACCTCACCATTCCCGTTAAGCAGCCATAGTGTGTTTTCTAAACGTGTGACTCTGTTCTGTTTTGTAATTCAGTTCAAGTGTAGCGGTTTTTACATTCCCTCTATAAGTGATAGCTTATGATAAGTGTCTTTTTCTGTGTGACTTAATTCACTTAGAATCGTCGTACCTAACTCCACTCATCTTGCTTCTACTAGCCTTATGACATTGATTTCATGTCTGAGTGATATTCCATTGTACATAAGGACCACAACTTGTTTATCCATTTTTCTCTTTCCTGGGATATTTAAGGTGTCATGAAGTGGAGGTTCTTGTCAACAGAGCAGCCCTAAACTTTCCGGTGCCTGTGTCTTGCTGATTTTTAGTTTTTCCAATTTATACGCCCATGAGTGGACGTGCCCTATGCTCCCTAAGCTGTTTTTTTTCGATGTTTCAGGACACAACGTACACTTCTCCAGAGTGGTTGTTGGCAATTTACATCCCGCCCATCAGTGTAGCAAGGCTGCCATTTCTCCATGGCCTGTCCTGCATTTCTGGTTTTGACACTTTTTGCAGCATGGCCCTTTTCACCGATGGGAAGCGAGACTTCTTTGTAGCGCTGATTTGCCTTTCCAGGTTGCTTGGTTGGCCAAAAAGGGCGTATGCGTTTTTTCCTGAATATATTCAGGAAAAAACGCATACGCCCTTTTTGGCCAAGGGCATCATTGTCGACGTTTTGCCGCTTTTCATGTGCTTTAAAGGCGATTCGTATCTACCTCCTGAAATCTGTTTCCTGCAATTCTGCCTTGCTTTCAAATCCTCTTCGTTGCCTTCCCTCAATATATTTGTGGACGAGAGTTATCATTTATAACTCTGAGGTTTTTGAATTGCAGTTTCCCTGAGCTCCATTTTTCAACTGTCTTTTTTGGGAGCTGGCCGCAAAAGCGCGGGATTGCCTCAGGCCCTATTCTGCTTCTGGGCGGCAGGCTGAGCCTGTGGTTAATTCTTCTTCCTGATGGGAAAATAGAGTGACCTGTGCCTGTCCCAACACCTAGATCTAGTCTCTCATTGGTTGCCCCTCTTCCCGTTCATCCTCAGGACAAATTGCAACCTGTAGGGAACAGGAGGTTAAAGGTGCTGATTCTCCAAGTAGGGAGATTGCTAGTAAAGTAGCTGGAATGGCGAAACCGAGCACAAGGAGATGAGAAATGAGGTGCGTTTTAGAAACCTTTCAAAATCACACGGTGTACCATCTTCTGGGTTTCTCATGCATGTTCTCGATGTAGGAAGATGCCCTTGAACCTGGAGATTTGGGACCCATGGGATGGGTACCACGCAGTATTACTTTAAAGGGTCTGCGTTTGCTCACCCAACCTCACCCAACCTCTCAGCCCCAAGAGTGTCCACCCTTATGTCTCATCCAGGTGTGGGTCTAGATATGGTCAATCCAGGTTGCATCACAGCCTCTGAACGAATTTTGTAAGAATTTCTCTCTCTTTCACTGTCTTTGTTTTACGGGTTTTTAAAAGTAATTTATTTTTATAATGGGCTTTAGCTGCTTTTCATGGTTGTGTTTATGCGGCTTTACACCCACTTGACTCACTTCCAGACAGATATCAATACATAGGTTTTAAGATTCTTACTAGTCACATATATTCTTGTGTGGGGAATAGGGGGTGTTGAGTCCAGTTCACTGAGCAAGGAGTAGGTCTTGTCTATTACATATTGGGTGTATGGAACGGTATCTGAGCGAATTTGAAACCCTTGTTTTATGCATCACCCCACCTCACCTTTCCTGTTAAGCAGATATAGTGTGTTTTCTAAACGTGTGACTCTGTTCTGTTTTGTAATTCAGTTCAAGTGTAGCGGTTTTTACATTCCCTCTATAAGTGATAGCTTATGATAAGTGTCTTTTTCTGTGTGACTTATTTCACTTAGAATCGTCGTACCTAACTCCACTCATGTTGCTTCTACTAGCCTTATAACATTGATTTCATGTCTGAGTGATATTCCATTGTACATAAGGACCACAACTTCTTTATCCATTTTTCTCTTTCCTGGGATATTTAAGGTGTCATGAAGTGGAGGTTCTTGTCAACAGAGCAGCCCTAAACTTTCCGGTGCCTGTGTCTTGCTGATTTTTAGTTTTTCCAATTTATACGCCCATGAGTGGACGCGCCCTATGCTCCCTAAGCTGTTTTTTTTCGATGTTTCAGGACACAACGTACACTTCTCCAGAGTGGCTGTTGGCAATTTACATCCCGCCCATCAGTGTAGCAAGGCTGCCATTTCTCCATGGCCTGTCCTGCATTTCTGGTTTTGACACTTTTTGCAGCATGGCCCTTTTGACCGATGGGAAGCGAGCCTTCTTTGTAGCGCTGATTTGCCTTTCCAGGTTGCTTGGTTGGCCAAAAAGGGCGTATGCGTGTTTTCCTGAATATACTCAGGAAAAAACGCATAAGCCCTTTTTGGCCAAGGGCATCATTGTCGACGTTTTGCCGCTTTTCATGTGCTTTCAAGGAGATTCGAATCTACCTCCTGAAATCTGTTTCCTGCAATTCTGCCTTGCTTTCAAATCCTCTTCGTTGCCTTCCCTCAATATATCTGTGGATGATAGTTATCATTTATAACTCTGCGGGTTTGTGAATTGCAGTGTCCCTGAGCTCCATTTTTCAACTCGTTTTTTTGGGAGCTGGCCGCAAAAGCGCAGGATTGCCTCAGGCCCTATTCTGCTTCTTGGCGCCAGGCTGAGCCTGTGGTTAATTCTTCTTCCTGATGGGAAAATAGAGTGACCTGTGCCTGTCCCAACACCTAGATCTAGTCTCTCATTGGTTGCCCCTCTTCCCGTTCATCCTCAGGACAAATTGCAACCTGTAGGGAACAGGAGCTTAAAGGTGCTGATTCTCCAAGTAGGGAGATTTCTAGTAAAGTAGCTGGAAAGGAGAACCCGAGCACAAGGAGTTGAGAAATGAGGTGCGTTTTAGAAACCTTTCCCGATCACACGGTGTACCATCTTCTGGGTTTCTCATGCATGTTTTCGATGTAGGAAGATGCCCTTGAACCTGGAGATTTGGGACCCATGGGATGGGTACCACGCAGTATTACTTTAAAGGGTCTGCGTTTGCTCACCCAACCTCACCCAAACTCTCAGCCCCAAGAGTGTCCACACTTATGTCTCATCCAGGTGTGGGACTAGATATGGTCAATCCAGGTTGCATCACAGCCCCTGAACGAATTTTGTAAGAATTTCTCTCTCTTTCACTGTCTTTGTTTTACGGGTTTTTAAAAGTAATTTATTTTTATAATGGGGTTTAGCTGCTTTTCACGGCTGTGTTTATGCGGATTTACAGCCACTTGACTCACTTCCAGAAAGATATCAATACATAGGTTTTACGATTCTTACTAGTCAGATATATTCTTGTGCGGTGAATAGGGGGTGTTGAGTCCAGTTCACTGAGCAAGGAGTTGGTCTTTTCTATTACATATTGGGTGTATGGAACTGTATCTGAGAGAATTTGAAACCCTTGTTTTATGCATCACCCCACCTCACCTTTCCCGTTAAGCAGCCATAGTGTGTTTTCTAAACGTGTGAATCTGTTCTGTTTTGTAATTCAGTTCAAGTGTAGCAGTTTTTACATTCCCTCTATAAGTGATAGCTTATAATTAGTGTCTTTTTCTGTGTGACTTATTTCACTTAGAATCGTCGTACCTAAATCCACTCATCTTGCTTCTACTAGCCTTATGACATTGATTTCATGTCTGAGTGATATTCCATTGTACATAAGGACCACAACTTCTTTATCCATTTTTCTCTTTCCTGGGATATTTAAGGCGTCATGAAGTGGAGGTTCTTGTCAACAGAGCAGCCCTAAACTTTGGGGTGCCTGTGTCTTGCTGATTTTTAGTTTTCCCAATTTATACGCCCATGAATGGACGTGCCCTATGCTCCCTAAGCTGAGTTTTTTCGATGTTTCAGGACACACCGTACACTTCTCCAGAGTGGCTGTTGGCAATTTACATCCCACCCATCACCGTAGCAAGGCTGCCATTTCTCCATGGCCTGTCCTGCATTTCTGGTTTTGACACTTTTTGCAGCATGGCCCTTTTGACCGATGGGAAGCGAGCCTTCTTTGTAGCGCTGATTTGCCTTTCCAGGTTGCTTGGTTGGCCAAAAAGGGCGTATGCGTGTTTTCCTGAATATACTCAGGAAAAAACGCATAAGCCCTTTTTGGCCAAGGGCATCATTGTCGACGTTTTGCCGCTTTTCATGTGCTTTCAAGGCGATTCGAATCTACCTCCTGAAATCTGTTTCCTGCAATTCTGCCTTGCTTTCAAATCCTCTTCGTTGCCTTCCCTCAATATATCTGTGGATGATAGTTATCATTTATAACTCTGCGGGTTTGTGAATTGCAGTGTCCCTGAGCTCCATTTTTCAACTCGGTTTTTTGGGAGCTGGCCGCAAAAGCGCAGGATTGCCTCAGGCCCTATTCTGCTTCTTGGCGCCAGGCTGAGCCTGTGGTTAATTCTTCTTCCTGATGGGAAAATAGAGTGACCTGTGCCTGTCCCAACACCTAGATCTAGTCTCTCATTGGTTGCCCCTCTTCCCGTTCATCCTCAGGACAAATTGCAACCTGTAGGGAACAGGAGCTTAAAGGTGCTGATTCTCCAAGTAGGGAGATTGCTAGTAAAGTAGCTGGAAAGGCGAACCCGAGCACAAGGAGTTGAGAAATGAGGTGCGTTTTAGAAACCTTTCCCGATCACACGGTGTACCATCTTCTGGGTTTCTCATGCATGTTTTCGATGTAGGAAGATGCCCTTGAACCTGGAGATTTGGGACCCATGGGATGGGTACCACGCACTATTACTTTAAAGGTTCTGCGTTTGCTCACCCAACCTCACCCAACCTCTCAGCCTCAAGATTGTCCACCCTTATGCCTCATCCAGCTGTGGGTCTAGATATGGTCAATCCAGGTTGCATCACAGCCCCTGAACGAATTTTGTAAGAATTTCTCTCTCTTTCACTGTCTTTGTTTTACGGGTTTTTAAAAGTAATTTATTTTTATAATGGGGTTTAGCTGCTTTTCACGGCTGTGTTTATGCGGCTTTACACCCACTTGACTCACTTCCAGACAGATATCAATACATAGGTTTTAAGATTCTTACTAGTCACATATATTCTTGTGCGGTGAATAGGGGGTGTTGAGTCCACTTCACTGAGCAAGGAGTAGGTCTTGTCTATTACATATTGGGTGTATGGATCGGTATCTGAGCGAATTTGAAACCCTTGTTTTATGCATCACCCCACCTCACCTTTCCCGTTAAGCAGCCATAGTGTGTTTTCTAAACGTGTGACTCTGTTCTGTTTTGTAATTCAGTTCAAGTGTAGCGGTTTTTACATTCCCTCTATAAGTGATAGCTTATGATAAGTGTCTTTTTCTGTGTGACTTATTTCACTTAGAATCGTCGTACCTAACTCCACTCATCTTGCTTCTACTAGCCTTATGACATTGATTTCATGTCTGAGTGATATTCCATTGTACATAAGGACCACAACTTCTTTATCCATTTTTCTCTTTCCTGGGATATTTAAGGTGTCATGAAGTGGAGGTTCTTGTCAACAGAGCAGCCCTAAACTTTGGGGTGCCTGTGTCTTGCTGATTTTTAGTTTTCCCAATTTATACGCCCATGAGTGGAAGTGCCCTATGCTCCCTAACCTGTGTTTTTTCGATGTTTCAGGACACACCGTACACTTCTCCAGAGTGCCTCTTGGCAATTTACATCCCGCCCATCAGCGTAGCAAGGCTGCCATTTCTCCATGGCCTGTCCTGCATTTCTGGTTTTTACACTTTTTTCAGCATAGCCCTTATGACCGATGGGAAGCGAGACTTCTTTGTAGCGCTGATTTGCCTTTCCAGGTTGCTTGGTTGGCCAAAAAGGGCGTATGCGTTTTTTCCTGAATATATTCAGGAAAAAACGCATACGCCCTTTTTGGCCAAGGGCATCATTGTCGACGTTTTGCCGCTTTTCATGTGCTTTAAAGGCGATTCGTATCTACCTCCTGAAATCTGTTTCCTGCAATTCTGCCTTGCTTTCAAATCCTCTTCGTTGCCTTCCCTCAATATATTTCTGGACGAGAGTTATCATTTATAACTCTGAGGTTTTTGAATTGCAGTTTCCCTGAGCTCCATTTTTCAACTGTCTTTTTTGGGAGCTGGCCGCAAAAGCGCGGGATTGCCTCAGGCCCTATTCTGCTTCTGGGCGGCAGGCTGAGCCTGTGGTTAATTCTTCTTCCTGATGGGAAAATAGAGTGACCTGTGCCTGTCCCAACACCTAGATCTAGTCTCTCATTGGTTGCCCCTCTTCCCGTTCATCCTCAGGACAAATTGCAACCTGTAGGGAACAGGAGGTTAAAGGTGCTGATTCTCCAAGTAGGGAGATTGCTAGTAAAGTAGCTGGAATGGCGAAACCGAGCACAAGGAGATGAGAAATGAGGTGCGTTTTAGAAACCTTTCAAAATCACACGGTGTACCATCTTCTGGGTTTCTCATGTATGTTCTCGATGTAGGAAGATGCCCTTGAACCTGGAGATTTGGGACGCATGGGATGGGTACCACGCAGTATTACTTTAAAGGGTCTGCGTTTGCTCACCCAACCTCACCCAACCTCTCAGCCCCAAGAGTGTCCACCCTTATGTCTCATCCAGCTGTGGGTCTAGATATGGTCAATCCAGGTTGCATCACAGCCTCTGAACGAATTTTGTAAGAATTTCTGTCTCTTTCACTGTCTTTGTTTTACGGGTTTTTAAAAGTAATTTATTTTTATAATGGGGTTTAGCTGCTTTTCATGGCTGTGTTTATGCGGCTTTACACCCACTTGACTCACTTCCAGACAGATATCAATACATAGGTTTTAAGACTCTTACTAGTCACATATATTCTTGTGTGGTGAATAGGGGGTGTTGAGTCCAGTTCACTGAGCAAGGAGTAGGTCTTGTCTATTACATATTGGGTGTATGGAACGGTATGTGAGCGAATTTGAAACCATTGTTTTATGCATCACCCCACCTCACCTTTCCTGTTAAGCAGCTATAGTGTGTTTTCTAAACGTGTGACTCTGTTCTGTTTTGTAATTCAGTTCAAGTGTAGCGGTTTTTACATTCCCTCTATAAGTGATAGCTTATGATAAGTGTCTTTTTCTGTGTGACTTATTTCACTTAGAATCGTCGTACCTAACTCCACTCATCTTGCTTCTACTAGCATTATAACATTGATTTCATGTCTGAGTGATATTCCATTGTACATAAGGACCACAACTTCTTTATCCATTTTTCTCTTTCCTGGGATATTTAAGGTGTCATGAAGTGGAGGTTCTTGTCAACAGAGCAGCCCTAAACATTCTGGTGCCTGTGTCTTGCTGATTTTTAGTTTTTCCAATTTATACGCCCATGAGTGGACGTGCCCTATGCTCCCTAAGCTGTTTTTTTTCCATGTTTCAGGACACAACGTACACTTCTCCAGAGTGGCTGTTGGCAATTTACATCCCGCCCATCAGTGTAGCAAGGCTGCCATTTCTCCATGGCCTGTCCTGGATTTCTGGGTTTGGCACTTTTTGCAGCATGGCCCTTTTGACCGAAGGGAAGCGAGACTTCTTTGTAGCGCTGATTTGCCTTTCCAGGTTGCTTGGTTGGCCAAAAAGGGCGTATGCGTTTTTTCCTGAATATATTCAGGAAAAAACGCATACGCCCTTTTTGGCCAAGGGCATCATTGTCGACGTTTTGCCGCTTTTCATGTGCTTTAAAGGCGATTCGTATCTACCTCCTGAAATTTGTTTTCTGCAATTCTGCCTTGCTTTCAAATCCTCTTCGTTGCCTTCCCTCAATATATCTGTGGATGAGAGTTATCATTTATAACTCTGCGGGTTTGTGAATTGCAGTTTCCCTGAGCTCCATTTTTCAACTGTCTTTTTTGGGAGCTGGCCGCAAAAGCGCGGGATTGCCTCAGGCCCTATTCTGCTTCTGGGCGGCAGGCTGAGCATGTGGTTAATTCTTCTTCCTGTTGGGAAAATAGAGTGACCTGTGCCTGTCCCAACACCTAGATCTAGTCTCTCATTGGTTGCCCCTCTTCCCGTTCATCCTCAGGACAAATTGCAACCTGTAGGGAACAGGAGGTTAAAGGTGCTGATTCTCCAAGTAGGGAGATTGCTAGTAAAATAGCTGGAATGGCGAAACGGAGCACAAGGAGATGAGAAATGAGGTGCGTTTTAGAAACCTTTCAAAATCACACGGTGTACCATCTTCTGGGTTTCTCATGCATGTTTTTGACGTAGGAAGATGCCCTTGAACCTGGAGATTTGGGACCCATGGGATGGGTACCACGCAGTATTACTTTAAAGGGTCTGCGTTTGCTCACCCAACCTCACCCAACCTCTCAGCCCCAAGAGTGTCCACCCTTATGTCTCATCCAGGTGTGGGTCTAGATATGGTCAATCCAGGTTGCATCACAGCCTCTGAACGAATTTTGTAAGAATTTCTCTCTCTTTCACTATCTTTTTTTGCGGGTTTTTAAAAGTAATTTATTTTTATAATGGGGTTTAGCTGCTTTTCATGGTTGTGTTTATGCGGCTTTACACCCACTTGACTCACTTCCAGACAGATATCAATACATAGGTTTTAAGATTCTTACTAGTCACATATATTCTTGTGCGGGGAATAGGGGGTGTTGAGTCCAGTTCACTGAGCAAGGAGTAGGTCTTGTCTATTACATATTGGGTGTATGGAACGGTTTCTGAGCGAATTTGAAACCCTTGTTTTATGCATCACCCCACCTCACCTTTCCCGTTAAGCAGCCATAGTGTGTTTTCTAAACGTGTGACTCTGTTCTGTTTTGTAATTCAGTTCACGTGTAGCGGTTTTTACATTCCCTCTATAAGTGATAGCTTATGATAAGTGTCTTTTTCTGTGTGACTTATTTCACTTAGAATCGTCGTACCTAACTCCACTCATCTTGCTTCTACTAGCCTTATGACATTGATTTCATGTCTGAGTGATATTCCATTGTACATAAGGACCACAACTTCTTTATCCATTTTTCTCTTTCCTGGGATATTTAAGGTGTCATGAAGTGGAGGTTCTTGTCAACAGAGCAGCCCTAAACTTTGGGGTGCCTGTGTCTTGCTGATTTTTAGTTTTCCCAATTTATACGCCCATGAATGGACGTGCCCTATGCTCCCTAAGCTGAGTTTTTTCGATGTTTCAGGACACACCGTACACTTCTCCAGAGTGGCTGTTGGCAATTTACATCCCACCCATCACCGTAGCAAGGCTGCCATTTCTCCATGGCCTGTCCTGCATTTCTGGTTTTGACACTTTTTGCAGCATGGCCCTTTTGACCGATGGGAAGCGAGCCTTCTTTGTAGCGCTGATTTGCCTTTCCAGGTTGCTTGGTTGGCCAAAAAGGGCGTATGCGTGTTTTCCTGAATATACTCAGGAAAAAACGCATAAGCCCTTTTTGGCCAAGGGCATCATTGTCGACGTTTTGCCGCTTTTCATGTGCTTTCAAGGCGATTCGAATCTACCTCCTGAAATCTGTTTCCTGCAATTCTGCCTTGCTTTCAAATCCTCTTCGTTGCCTTCCCTCAATATATCTGTGGATGATAGTTATCATTTATAACTCTGCGGGTTTGTGAATTGCAGTGTCCCTGAGCTCCATTTTTCAACTCGGTTTTTTGGGAGCTGGCCGCAAAAGCGCAGGATTGCCTCAGGCCCTATTCTGCTTCTTGGCGCCAGGCTGAGCCTGTGGTTAATTCTTCTTCCTGATGGGAAAATAGAGTGACCTGTGCCTGTCCCAACACCTAGATCTAGTCTCTCATTGGTTGCCCCTCTTCCCGTTCATCCTCAGGACAAATTGCAACCTGTAGGGAACAGGAGGATAAGGTGCTGATTCTCCAAGTAGGGAGATTGCTAGTAAAGTAGCTGGAATGGCGAAACCGAGCACAAGGAGATGAGAAATGAGGTGCGTTTTAGAAACCTTTCAAAATCACACGGTGTACCATCTTCTGGGTTTCTCATGCATGTTTTCGATGTAGGAAGATGCCCTTGAACCTGGAGATTTGGGACCCATGGGATGGGTACCACGCAGTATTACTTTAAAGGGTCTGCGTTTTCTCACCCAACCTCACCCAACCTCTCAGCCCCAAGAGTGTCCACCCTTATGTCTCATCCAGGTGTGGGTCTAGATATGGTCAATCCAGGTTGCATCACAGCCTCTGAACGAATTTTGTAAGAATTTCTCTCTCTTTCACTGTCTTTGTTTTACGGGTTTTTAAAAGTAATTTATTTTTATAATGGGGTTTAGCTGCCATTCATGGCTGTGTTTATGCGGCTTTACACCCACTTGACTCACTTCCAGACAGATATCAATACATAGGTTTTAAGATTCTTACTAGTCACATATATTCTTGTGCGGGGAATAGGGGGTGTTGAGTCCAGTTCACTGAGCAAGGAGTAGGTCTTGTCTATTACATATTGGGTGTATGGAACGGTATCTGAGCCAATTTGAAACCCTTGTTTTATGCATCACCCCACCTCACCTTTCCTGTTAAGCAGCTATAGTGTGTTTTCTAAACGTGTGACTCTGTTCTGTTTTGTAATTCAGTTCAAGTGTAGCGGTTTTTACATTCCCTCTATAAGTGATAGCTTATGATAAGTGTCTTTTTCTGTGTGACTTATTTCACTTAGAATCGTCGTACCTAACTCCACTCATCTTGCTTCTACTAGCCTTATGATATTGATTTCATGTCTGAGTGATATTCCATTGTACATAAGGACCACAACTTCTTTATCCATTTTTCTCTTTCCTGGGATATTTAAGGTGTCATGAAGTGGAGGTTCTTGTCAACAGAGCAGCCCTAAACTTTCGGGTGCCTGTGTCTTGCTGATTTTTAGTTTTTCCAATTTATACGCCCATGAGTGGACGTGCCCTATGCTCCCTAAGCTGTTTTTTTTCGATGTTTCAGGACACAACGTACACTTCTCCAGAGTGGCTGTTGGCAATTTACATCCCGCCCATCAGTGTAGCAGGGCTGCCATTTCTCCATGGCCTGTCCTGCATTTCTGGTTTTGACACTTTTTGCAGCATGGCCCTTTTCACCGATGGGAAGCGAGACTTCTTTGTAGCGCTGATTTGCCTTTCCAGGTTGCTTGGTTGGCCAAGAAGGGCGTATGTGTTTTTTCCTGAATATATTCAGGAAAAAACGCATACGCCCTTTTTGGCCAAGGGCATCATTGTCGACCTTTTGCCGCTTTTCATGTGCTTTAAAGGCGATTCGTATCTACCTCCTGAAATCTGTTTCCTGCAATTCTGCCTTGCTTTCAAATCCTCTTCGTTGCCTTCCCTCAATATATCTGTGGATGAGAGTTATCATTTATAACTCTGCGGGTTTGTGAATTGCAGTTTCCCTGAGCTCCATTTTTCAAATGTTTTTTTGGGAGCTGGCCGCAAAAGCGCGGGATTGCCTCAGGCCCTATTCTGCTTCTGGGCGGCAGGCTGAGCCTGTGGTTAATTCTTCTTCCTGTTGGGAAAATAGAGTGACCTGTGCCTGTCCCAACACCTAGATCTAGTCTCTCATTGGTTGCCCCTCTTCCCGTTCGTCCTCAGGACAAATTGCAACCTGTAGGGAACAGGAGGTTAAAGGTGCTGATTCTCCAAGTAGGGAGATTGCTAGTAAAGTAGCTGGAATGGCGAAATCGAGCACAAGGAGATGAGAAATGAGGTGCGTTTTAGAAACCTTTCAAAATCACACGGTGTACCCTCTTCTGGGTTTCTCATGCATGTTTTCGATGTAGGAAGATGCCCTTGAACCTGGAGATTTGGGACCCATGGGATGGGTACCACGCAGTATTACTTTAAAGGGTCTGCGTTTTCTCACCCAACCTCACCCAACCTCTCAGCCCCAAGAGTGTCCACCCTTATGTCTCATCCAGCTGTGGGTCTAGATATGGTCAATCCAGGTTGCATCACAGCCTCTGAACGAATTTTGTAAGAATTTCTCTCTCTTTCACTGTCTTTGTTTTATGGGTTTTTAAAAGTTATTTATTTTTATAATGGGGTTTAGCTGCCTTTCATGGCTGTGTTTATGCGGCTTTACACCCACTTGACTCACTTCCAGACAGATATCAATACATAGGTTTTAAGATTCTTACTAGTCACATATATTCTTGTGCGGGGAATAGGGGGTGTTGAGTCCAGTTCACTGAGCAAGGAGTAGGTCTTGTCTATTACATATTGGGTGTATGGAACGGTATCTGAGCGAATTTGAAACCCTTGTTTTATGCATCACCCCACCTCACCATTCCCGTTAAGCAGCCATAGTGTGTTTTCTAAACGTGTGACTCTGTTCTGTTTTGTAATTCAGTTCAAGTGTAGCGGTTTTTACATTCCCTCTATAAGTGATAGCTTATGATAAGTGTCTTTTTCTGTGTGACTTAATTCACTTAGAATCGTCGTACCTAACTCCACTCATCTTGCTTCTACTAGCCTTATGACATTGATTTCATGTCTGAGTGATATTCCATTGTACATAAGGACCACAACTTGTTTATCCATTTTTCTCTTTCCTGGGATATTTAAGGTGTCATGAAGTGGAGGTTCTTGTCAACAGAGCAGCCCTAAACTTTCCGGTGCCTGTGTCTTGCTGATTTTTAGTTTTTCCAATTTATACGCCCATGAGTGGACGTGCCCTATGCTCCCTAAGCTGTTTTTTTTCGATGTTTCAGGACACAACGTACACTTCTCCAGAGTGGTTGTTGGCAATTTACATCCCGCCCATCAGTGTAGCAAGGCTGCCATTTCTCCATGGCCTGTCCTGCATTTCTGGTTTTGACACTTTTTGCAGCATGGCCCTTTTCACCGATGGGAAGCGAGACTTCTTTGTAGCGCTGATTTGCCTTTCCAGGTTGCTTGGTTGGCCAAAAAGGGCGTATGCGTTTTTTCCTGAATATATTCAGGAAAAAACGCATACGCCCTTTTTGGCCAAGGGCATCATTGTCGACGTTTTGCCGCTTTTCATGTGCTTTAAAGGCGATTCGTATCTACCTCCTGAAATCTGTTTCCTGCAATTCTGCCTTGCTTTCAAATCCTCTTCGTTGCCTTCCCTCAATATATCTGTGGATGAGAGTTATCATTTATAACTCTGCGGGTTTGTGAATTGCAGTTTCCCTGAGGTCCATTTTTCAACTGTCTTTTTTGGGAGCTGGCCTCAAAAGTGCGGGATTGCCTCAGGCCCTATTCTGCTTCTGGGCGGCAGGCTGAGCCTGTGGTTAATTCTTCTTCCTGTTGGGAAAATAGAGTGACCTGTGCCTGTCCCAACACCTAGATCTAGTCTCTCATTGGTTGCCCCTCTTCCGGTTCGTCCTCAGGACAAATTGCAGCCTGTAGGGAACAGGAGGTTAAAGGTGCTGATTCTCCAAGTAGGGAGATTGCTAGTAAAGTAGCTGGAATGGCGAAACCGAGCACAAGGAGATGAGAAATGAGGTGCGTTTTAGAAACCTTTCAAAATCACACGGTGTACCATCTTCTGGGTTTCTCATGCATGTTTTCGATGTAGGAAGATGCCCTTGAACCTGGAGATTTGGGACCCATGGGATGGGTACCACGCAGTATTACTTTAAAGGGTCTGAGTTTGCTCACCCAACCACACCCAACCTCTCAGCCCCAAGAGTGTCCACCCTTATGTCTCATCCAGCTGTGGGTCTTGATATGGTCAATCCAGGTTGCATCACAGCCTCTGAACGAATTTTGTAAGAATTTCTCTCTCTTTCACTGTCTTTGTTTTATGGGTTTTTAAAAGTAATTTATTTTTATAATGGGGTTTAGCTGCTTTTCATGGCTGTGTTTATGCGGCTTTACACCCACTTGACTCACTTCCAGAGAGATATCAATACATAGGTTTTAAGATTCTTACTAGTCACATATATTCTTGTGTGGTGAATAGGGGGTGTTGAGTCCAGTTCACTGAGCAAGGAGTAGGTCTTGTCTATTACATATTGGGTGTATGGAACGGTATCTGAGCGAATTTGAAACCCTTGTTTTATGCATCACCCCACCTCACCATTCCCGTTAAGCAGCCATAGTGTGTTTTCTAAACGTGTGACTCTGTTCTGTTTTGTAATTCAGTTCAAGTGTAGCGGTTTTTACATTCCCTCTATAAGTGATAGCTTATGATAAGTGTCTTTTTCTGTGTGACTTATTTCACTTAGAATCGTCGTACCTAACTCCACTCATCTTGCTTCTACTAACCTTATGACATTGATTTCATGTCTGAGTGATATTCCATTGTACATAAGGACCACAACTTCTTTATCCATTTTTCTCTTTCCTGGGATATTTAAGGTGTCATGAAGTGGAGGTTCTTGTCAACAGAGCAGCCCTAAACTTTCCGGTGCCTGTGTCTTGCTGATTTTTAGTTTTTCCAATTTATACGCCCATGAGTGGACGTGCCCTATGCTCCCTAAGCTGTTTTTTTTCGATGTTTCAGGACACAACGTATACTTCTCCAGAGTGGCTGTTGGCAATTTACATCCCGCCCATCAGTGTAGCAAGGCTGCCATTTCTCCATGGCCTGTCCTGCATTTCTGGTTTTGACACATTTTGCAGCATGGCCCTTTTGTCCGAAGGGAAGCGAGACTTCTTTGTAGCGCTGATTTGCCTTTCCAGGTTGCTTGGTTGGCCAAAAAGGGCGTATGCGTTTTTTCCTGAATATATTCAGGAAAAAACGCATACGCCCTTTTTGGCCAAGGGCATCATTGTCGACGTTTTGCCGCTTTTCATGTGCTTTAAAGGCGATTCGTATCTACCTCCTGAAATCTGTTTCCTGCAATTCTGCCTTGCTTTCAAATCCTCTTCGTTGCCTTCCCTCAATATATCTGTGGATGAGAGTTATCATTTATAACTCTGCGGGTTTGTGAATTGCAGTTTCCCTGAGTTCCATTTTTCAACTCTCTTTTTTGGGAGCTGGCCGCAAAAGCGCGGGATTGCCTCAGGCCCTATTCTGCTTCTGGGCGGCAGGCTGAGCCTGTGGTTAATTCTTCTTCCTGTTGGGAAAATAGAGTGACCTGTGCCTGTCCCAACACCTAGATCTAGTCTCTCATTGGTTGCCCCTCTTCCCGTTCGTCCTCAGGACAAATTGCAACCTGTAGGGAACAGGAGGTTAAAGGTGCTGATTCTCCAAGTAGGGAGATTGCTAGTAAAGTAGCTGGAATGGCGAAACCGAGCACAAGGAGATGAGAAATGAGGTGCGTTTTAGAAACGTTTCAAAATCACACGGTGTACCATCTTCTGGGTTTCTCATGCATGTTTTCGATGTAGGAAGATGCCCTTGAACCTGGAGATTTGGGACCCATGGGATGGGTACCACGCAGTATTACTTTAAAGGGTCTGCGTTTGCTCACCCAACCTCACCCAACCTCTCAGCCCCAAGAGTGTCCACCCTTATGTCTCATCCAGGTGTGGGTCTAGATATGGTCAATCCAGGTTGCATCACAGCCTCTGAACGAATTTTGTAAGAATTTCTCTCTCTTTCACTGTCTTTGTTTTACGGGTTTTTAAAAGTAATTTATTTTTATAATGGGGTTTAGCTGCCTTTCATGGCTGTGTTTATGCGGCTTTACACCCACTTGACTCACTTCCAGACAGATATCAATACATAGGTTTTAAGATTCTTACTAGTCACATATATTCTTGTGCGGGGAATAGGGGGTGTTGAGTCCAGTTCACTGAGCAAGGAGTAGGTCTTGTCTATTACATATTGGGTGTATGGAACGGTATCTGAGCCAATTTGAAACCCTTGTTTTATGCATCACCCCACCTCACCTTTCCTGTTAAGCAGCTATAGTGTGTTTTCTAAACGTGTGACTCTGTTCTGTTTTGTAATTCAGTTCAAGTGTAGCGGTTTTTACATTCCCTCTATAAGTGATAGCTTATGATAAGTGTCTTTTTCTGTGTGACTTATTTCACTTAGAATCGTCGTACCTAACTCCACTCATCTTGCTTCTACTAGCCTTATGATATTGATTTCATGTCTGAGTGATATTCCATTGTACATAAGGACCACAACTTCTTTATCCATTTTTCTCTTTCCTGGGATATTTAAGGTGTCATGAAGTGGAGGTTCTTGTCAACAGAGCAGCCCTAAACTTTCGGGTGCCTGTGTCTTGCTGATTTTTAGTTTTTCCAATTTATACGCCCATGAGTGGACGTGCCCTATGCTCCCTAAGCTGTTTTTTTTCGATGTTTCAGGACACAACGTACACTTCTCCAGAGTGGCTGTTGGCAATTTACATCCCGCCCATCAGTGTAGCAAGGCTGCCATTTCTCCATGGCCTGTCCTGCATTTCTGGTTTTGACACTTTTTGCAGCATGGCCCTTTTCACCGATGGGAAGCGAGACTTCTTTGTAGCGCTGATTTGCCTTTCCAGGTTGCTTGGTTGGCCAAGAAGGGCGTATGTGTTTTTTCCTGAATATATTCAGGAAAAAACGCATACGCCCTTTTTGGCCAAGGGCATCATTGTCGACCTTTTGCCGCTTTTCATGTGCTTTAAAGGCGATTCGTATCTACCTCCTGAAATCTGTTTCCTGCAATTCTGCCTTGCTTTCAAATCCTCTTCGTTGCCTTCCCTCAATATATCTGTGGATGAGAGTTATCATTTATAACTCTGCGGGTTTGTGAATTGCAGTTTCCCTGAGCTCCATTTTTCAAATGTTTTTTTGGGAGCTGGCCGCAAAAGCGCGGGATTGCCTCAGGCCCTATTCTGCTTCTGGGCGGCAGGCTGAGCCTGTGGTTAATTCTTCTTCCTGTTGGGAAAATAGAGTGACCTGTGCCTGTCCCAACACCTAGATCTAGTCTCTCATTGGTTGCCCCTCTTCCCGTTCGTCCTCAGGACAAATTGCAACCTGTAAGGAACAGGAGGTTAAAGGTGCTGATTCTCCAAGTAGGGAGATTGCTAGTAAAGTAGCTGGAATGGCGAAATCGAGCACAAGGAGATGAGAAATGAGGTGCGTTTTAGAAACCTTTCAAAATCACACGGTGTACCCTCTTCTGGGTTTCTCATGCATGTTTTCGATGTAGGAAGATGCCCTTGAACCTGGAGATTTGGGACCCATGGGATGGGTACCACGCAGTATTACTTTAAAGGGTCTGCGTTTTCTCACCCAACCTCACCCAACCTCTCAGCCCCAAGAGTGTCCACCCTTATGTCTCATCCAGCTGTGGGTCTAGATATGGTCAATCCAGGTTGCATCACAGCCTCTGAACGAATTTTGTAAGAATTTCTCTCTCTTTCACTGTCTTTGTTTTATGGGTTTTTAAAAGTAATTTATTTTTATAATGGGGTTTAGCTGCTTTTCATGGCTGTGTTTATGCGGCTTTACACCCACTTGACTCACTTCCAGAGAGATATCAATACATAGGTTTTAAGATTCTTACTAGTCACATATATTCTTGTGTGGTGAATAGGGGGTGTTGAGTCCAGTTCACTGAGCAAGGAGTAGGTCTTGTCTATTACATATTGGGTGTATGGAACGGTATCTGAGCGAATTTGAAACCCTTGTTTTATGCATCACCCCACCTCACCATTCCCGTTAAGCAGCCATAGTGTGTTTTCTAAACGTGTGACTCTGTTCTGTTTTGTAATTCAGTTCAAGTGTAGCGGTTTTTACATTCCCTCTATAAGTGATAGCTTATGATAAGTGTCTTTTTCTGTGTGACTTATTTCACTTAGAATCGTCGTACCTAACTCCACTCATCTTGCTTCTACTAACCTTATGACATTGATTTCATGTCTGAGTGATATTCCATTGTACATAAGGACCACAACTTCTTTATCCATTTTTCTCTTTCCTGGGATATTTAAGGTGTCATGAAGTGGAGGTTCTTGTCAACAGAGCAGCCCTAAACTTTCCGGTGCCTGTGTCTTGCTGATTTTTAGTTTTTCCAATTTATACGCCCATGAGTGGACGTGCCCTATGCTCCCTAAGCTGTTTTTTTTCGATGTTTCAGGACACAACGTATACTTCTCCAGAGTGGCTGTTGGCAATTTACATCCCGCCCATCAGTGTAGCAAGGCTGCCATTTCTCCATGGCCTGTCCTGCATTTCTGGTTTTGACACATTTTGCAGCATGGCCCTTTTGTCCGAAGGGAAGCGAGACTTCTTTGTAGCGCTGATTTGCCTTTCCAGGTTGCTTGGTTGGCCAAAAAGGGCGTATGCGTTTTTTCCTGAATATATTCAGGAAAAAACGCATACGCCCTTTTTGGCCAAGGGCATCATTGTCGACGTTTTGCCGCTTTTCATGTGCTTTAAAGGCGATTCGTATCTACCTCCTGAAATCTGTTTCCTGCAATTCTGCCTTGCTTTCAAATCCTCTTCGTTGCCTTCCCTCAATATATCTGTGGATGAGAGTTATCATTTATAACTCTGCGGGTTTGTGAATTGCAGTTTCCCTGAGTTCCATTTTTCAACTGTCTTTTTTGGGAGCTGGCCGCAAAAGCGCGGGATTGCCTCAGGCCCTATTCTGCTTCTGGGCGGCAGGCTGAGCCTGTGGTTAATTCTTCTTCCTGTTGGGAAAATAGAGTGACCTGTGCCTGTCCCAACACCTAGATCTAGTCTCTCATTGGTTGCCCCTCTTCCCGTTCGTCCTCAGGACAAATTGCAACCTGTAGGGAACAGGAGGTTAAAGGTGCTGATTCTCCAAGTAGGGAGATTGCTAGTAAAGTAGCTGGAATGGCGAAACCGAGCACAAGGAGATGAGAAATGAGGTGCGTTTTAGAAACGTTTCAAAATCACACGGTGTACCATCTTCTGGGTTTCTCATGCATGTTTTCGATGTAGGAAGATGCCCTTGAACCTGGAGATTTGGGACCCATGGGATGGGTACCACGCAGTATTACTTTAAAGGGTCTGCGTTTGCTCACCCAACCTCACCCAACCTCTCAGCCCCAAGAGTGTCCACCCTTATGTCTCATCCAGGTGTGGGTGTAGATATGGTCAATCCAGGTTGCATCACAGCCTCTGAACGAATTTTGAAAGAATTTGTCTCTCTTTCACTGTCTTTGTTTTACGGGTTTTTAAAAGTAATTTATTTTTATAATGGGGTTTAGCTGCTTTTCATGGTTGTGTTTATGCGGCTTTACACCCACTTGACTCACTTCCAGACAGATATCAATACATAGGTTTTAAGATTCTTACTAGTCACATATATTCTTGTGCGGGGAATAGGGGGTGTTGAGTCCAGTTCACTGAGCAAGGAGTAGGTCTTGTCTATTACATATTGGGTGTATGGAACGGTATCTGAGCGAATTTGAAACCCTTGTTTTATGCATCACCCCACCTCACCATTCCCGTTAAGCAGCCATAGTGTGTTTTCTAAACGTGTGACTCTGTTCTGTTTTGTAATTCAGTTCAAGTGTAGCGGTTTTTACATTCCCTCTATAAGTGATAGCTTATGATAAGTGTCTTTTTCTGTGTGACTTATTTCACTTAGAATCGTCGTACCTAACTCCACTCATCTTGCTTCTACTAGCCTTATGAGACATTGATTTCATGTCTGAGTGATATTCCATTGTACATAAGGACCACAACTTCTTTATCCATTTTTCTCTTTCCTGGGATATTTAAGGTGTCATGAAGTGGAGGTTCTTGTCAACAGAGCAGCCCTAAACTTTCGGGTGCCTGTGTCTTGCTGATTTTTAGTTTTTCCAATTTATACGCCCATGAGTGGACGTGCCCTATGCTCCCTAAGCTGTTTTTTTTCGATGTTTCAGGACACAACGTACACTTCTCCAGAGTGGCTGTTGGCAATTTACATCCCGCCCATCAGTGTAGCAAGGCTGCCATTTCTCCATGGCCTGTCCTGCATTTCTGGTTTTGACACTTTTTGCAGCATGGCCCTTTTCACCGATGGGAAGCGAGACTTCTTTGTAGCGCTGATTTGCCTTTCCAGGTTGCTTGGTTGGCCAAAAAGGGCGTATGTGTTTTTTCCTGAATATATTCAGGAAAAAACGCATACGCCCTTTTTGGCCAAGGGCATCATTGTCGACCTTTTGCCGCTTTTCATGTGCTTTAAAGGCGATTCGTATCTACCTCCTGAAATCTGTTTCCTGCAATTCTGCCTTGCTTTCAAATCCTCTTCGTTGCCTTCCCTCAATATATCTGTGGATGAGAGTTATCATTTATAACTCTGCGGGTTTGTGAATTGCAGTTTCCCTGAGCTCCATTTTTCAAATGTCTTTTTTGGGAGCTGGCCGCAAAAGCGCGGGATTGCCTCAGGCCCTATTCTGCTTCTGGGCGGCAGGCTGAGCCTGTGGTTAATTCTTCTTCCTGTTGGGAAAATAGAGTGACCTGTGCCTGTCCCAACACCTAGATCTAGTCTCTCATTGGTTGCCCCTCTTCCCGTTCATCCTCAGGACAAATTGCAACCTGTAGGGAACAGGAGGATAAGGTGCTGATTCTCCAAGTAGGGAGATTGCTAGTAAAGTAGCTGGAATGGCGAAACCGAGCACAAGGAGATGAGAAATGAGGTGCGTTTTAGAAACCTTTCAAAATCACACGGTGTACCATCTTCTGGGTTTCTCATGCATGTTTTCGATGTAGGAAGATGCCCTTGAACCTGGAGATTTGGGACCCATGGGATGGGTACCACGCAGTATTACTTTAAAGGGTCTGCGTTTTCTCACCCAACCTCACCCAACCTCTCAGCCCCAAGAGTGTCCACCCTTATGTCTCATCCAGGTGTGGGTCTAGATATGGTCAATCCAGGTTGCATCACAGCCTCTGAACGAATTTTGTAAGAATTTCTCTCTCTTTCACTGTCTTTGTTTTACGGGTTTTTAAAAGTAATTTATTTTTATAATGGGGTTTAGCTGCCTTTCATGGCTGTGTTTATGCGGCTTTACACCCACTTGACTCACTTCCAGACAGATATCAATACATAGGTTTTAAGATTCTTACTAGTCACATATATTCTTGTGCGGGGAATAGGGGGTGTTGAGTCCAGTTCACTGAGCAAGGAGTAGGTCTTTTCTATTACATATTGGGTGTATGGAACGGTATCTGAGCCAATTTGAAACCCTTGTTTTATGCATCACCCCACCTCACCTTTCCCGTTAAGCAGCTATAGTGTGTTTTCTAAACGTGTGACTCTGTTCTGGTTTGTAATTCAGTTCAAGTGTAGCGGTTTTTACATTCCCTCTATAAGTGATAGCTTATGATAAGTGTCTTTTTCTGTGTGACTTAATTCACTTAGAATCGTCGTACCTAACTCCACTCATCTTGCTTCTACTAGCCTTATGATATTGATTTCATGTCTGAGTGATATTCCATTGTACATAAGGACCACAACTTCTTTATCCATTTTTCTCTTTCCTGGGATATTTAAGGTGTCATGAAGTGGAGGTTCTTGTCAACAGAGCAGCCCTAAACTTTCCGGTGCCTGTGTCTTGCTGATTTTTAGTTTTTCCAATTTATACGCCCATGAGTGGACGTGCCCTATGCTCCCTAAGCTGTTTTTTTTCGATGTTTCAGGACACAACGTATACTTCTCCAGAGTGGCTGTTGGCAATTTACATCCCGCCCATCAGTGTAGCAAGGCTGCCATTTCTCCATGGCCTGTCCTGCATTTCTGGTTTTGACACTTTTTGCAGCATGGCCCTTTTCACCGATGGGAAGCGAGACTTCTTTGTAGCGCTGATTTGCCTTTCCAGGTTGCTTGGTTGGCCAAAAAGGGCGTATGCGTTTTTTCCTGAATATATTCAGGAAAAAACGCATACGCCCTTTTTGGCCAAGGGCATCATTGTCGACGTTTTGCCGCTTTTCATGTGCTTTAATGGCGATTCGTATCTACCTCCTGAAATCTGTTTCCTGCAATTCTGCCTTGCTTTCAAATCCTCTTCGTTGCCTTCCCTCAATATATCTGTGGATGAGAGTTATCATTTATAACTCTGCGGGTTTGTGAATTGCAGTTTCCCTGAGCTCCATTTTTCAACTGTCTTTTTTGGGAGCTGGCCGCAAAAGCGCGGGATTGCCTCAGGCCCTATTCTGCTTCTGGGCGGCAGGCTGAGCCTGTGGTTAATTCTTCTTCCTGTTGGGAAAATAGAGTGACCTGTGCCTGTCCCAACACCTAGATCTAGTCTCTCATTGGTTCCCCCTCTTCCCGTTCGTCCTCAGGACAAATTGCAACCTGTAGGGAACAGGAGGTTAAAGGTGCTGATTCTCCAAGTAGGGAGATTGCTAGTAAAGTAGCTGGAATGGCGAAACCGAGCACAAGGAGATGAGAAATGAGGTGCATTTTAGAAACGTTTCAAAATCACACGGTGTACCATCTTCTGGGTTTCTCATGCATGTTTTCGATGTAGGAAGATGCCCTTGAACCTGGAGATTTGGGACCCATGGGATGGGTACCACGCAGTATTACTTTAAAGGGTCTGCGTTTGCTCACCCAACCTCACCCAACCTCTCAGCCCCAAGAGTGTCCACCCTTATGTCTCATCCTGGTGTGGGTGTAGATATGGTCAATCCAGGTTGCATCACAGCCTCTGAACGAATTTTGAAAGAATTTCTCTCTCTTTCACTGTCTTTGTTTTACGGGTTTTTAAAAGTAATTTATTTTTATAATGGGGTTTAGCTGCTTTTCATGGTTGTGTTTATGCGGCTTTACACCCACTTGACTCACTTCCAGACAGATATCAATACATAGGTTTTAAGATTCTTACTAGTCACATATATTCTTGTGTGGGGAATAGGGGGTGTTGAGTCCAGTTCACTGAGCAAGGAGTAGGTCTTGTCTATTACATATTGGGTGTATGGAACGGTATCTGAGCGAATTTGAAACCCTTGTTTTATGCATCACCCCACCTCACCATTCCCGTTAAGCAGCCATAGTGTGTTTTCTAAACGTGTGACTCTGTTCTGTTTTGTAATTCAGTTCAAGTGTAGCGGTTTTTACATTCCCTCTATAAGTGATAGCTTATGATAAGTGTCTTTTTCTGTGTGACTTATTTCACTTAGAATCGTCGTACCTAACTCCACTCATCTTGCTTCTACTAGCCTTATGACATTGATTTCATGTCTGAGTGATATTCCATTGTACATAAGGACCACAACTTGTTTATCCATTTTTCTCTTTCCTGGGATATTTAAGGTGTCATGAAGTGGAGGTTCTTGTCAACAGAGCAGCCCTAAACTTTCCGGTGCCTGTGTCTTGCTGATTTTTAGTTTTCCCAATTTATACGCCCATGAGTGGACGTGCCCTATGCTCCCTAAGCTGTTTTTTTTCGATGTTTCCGGACACAACGTACACTTCTCCAGAGTGGTTGTTGGCAATTTACATCCCGCCCATCAGTGTAGCAAGGCTGCCATTTCTCCATGGCCTGTCCTGCATTTCTGGTTTTGACACTTTTTGCAGCATGGCCCTTTTCACCGATGGGAAGCGAGACTTCTTTGTAGCGCTGATTTGCCTTTCCAGGTTGCTTGGTTGGCCAAAAAGGGCGTATGCGTTTTTTCCTGAATATATTCAGGAAAAAACGCATACGCCCTTTTTGGCCAAGGGCATCATTGTCGACGTTTTGCCGCTTTTCATGTGCTTTAAAGGCGATTCGTATCTACCTCCTGAAATCTGTTTCCTGCAATTCTGCCTTGCTTTCAAATCCTCTTCGTTGCCTTCCCTCAATATATCTGTGGATGAGAGTTATCATTTATAACTCTGCGGGTTTGTGAATTGCAGTTTCCCTGAGGTCCATTTTTCAACTGTCTTTTTTGGGAGCTGGCCGCAAAAGCGCGGGATTGCCTCAGGCCCTATTCTGCTTCTGGGCGGCAGGCTGAGCCTGTGGTTAATTCTTCTTCCTGTTGGGAAAATAGAGTGACCTGTGCCTGTCCCAACACCTAGATCTAGTCTCTCATTGGTTGCCCCTCTTCCCGTTCGTCCTCAGGACAAATTGCAACCTGTAGGGAACAGGAGGTTAAAGGTGCTGATTCTCCAAGTAGGGAGATTGCTAGTAAAGTAGCTGGAATGGCGAAACCGAGCACAAGGAGATGAGAAATGAGGTGCGTTTTAGAAACCTTTCAAAATCACAAGGTGTACCATCTTCTGGGTTTCTCATGCATGTTTTCGATGTAGGAAGATGCCCTTGAACCTGGAGATTTGGGACCCATGGGATGGGTACCATGCAGTATTACTTTAAAGGGTCTGCGTTTGCTCACCCAACCACACCCAACCTCTCAGCCCCAAGAGTGTCCACCCTTATGTCTCATCCAGCTGTGGGTCTTGATATGGTCAATCCAGGTTGCATCACAGCCTCTGAACGAATTTTGTAAGAATTTCTCTCTCTTTCACTGTCTTTGTTTTATGGGTTTTTAAAAGTAATTTATTTTTATAATGGGGTTTAGCTGCTTTTCATGGCTGTGTTTATGCGGCTTTACACCCACTTGACTCACTTCCAGAGAGATATCAATACATAGGTTTTAAGATTCTTACTAGTCACATATATTCTTGTGTGGTGAATAGGGGGTGTTGAGTCCAGTTCACTGAGAAAGGAGTAGGTCTTGTCTATTACATATTGGGTGTATGGAACGGTATCTGAGCGAATTTGAAACCCTTGTTTTATGCATCACCCCACCTCACCATTCCCGTTAAGCAGCCATAGTGTGTTTTCTAAACGTGTGACTCTGTTCTGTTTTGTAATTCAGTTCAAGTGTAGCGGTTTTTACATTCCCTCTATAAGTGATAGCTTATGATAAGTGTCTTTTTCTGTGTGACTTATTTCACTTAGAATCGTCGTACCTAACTCCACTCATCTTGCTTCTACTAGCCTTATGACATTGATTTCATGTCTGAGTGATATTCCATTGTACATAAGGACCACAACTTCTTTATCCATTTTTCTCTTTCCTGGGATATTTAAGGTGTCATGAAGTGGAGGTTCTTGTCAACAGAGCAGCCCTAAACTTTCCGGTGCCTGTGTCTTGCTGATTTTTAGTTTTTCCAATTTATACGCCCATGAGTGGACGTGCCCTATGCTCCCTAAGCTGTTTTTTTTCGATGTTTCAGGACACAACGTACACTTCTCCAGAGTGGCTGTTGGCAATTTACATCCCGCCCATCAGTGTAGCAAGGCTGCCATTTCTCCATGGCCTGTCCTGCATTTCTGGTTTTGACACTTTTTGCAGCATGGCCCTTTTCAACGATGGGAAGCGAGACTTCTTTGTAGCGCTGATTTGCCTTTCCAGGTTGCTTGGTTGGCCAAAAAGGGCGTATGCGTTTTTTCCTGAATATATTCAGGAAAAAACGCATACGCACTTTTTTGCCAATGGCATCATTGTCGACCTTTTGCCGCTTTTCATGTGCTTTAAAGGCGATTCGTATCTACCTCCTGAAATCTGTTTCCTGCAATTCTGCCTTGCTTTCAAATCCTCTTCGTTGCCTTCCCTCAATATATCTGTGGATGAGAGTTATCATTTATAACTCTGCGGGTTTGTGAATTGCAGTTTCCCTGAGCTCCATTTTTCAAATGTCTTTTTTGGGAGCTGGCCGCAAAAGCGCGGGATTGCCTCAGGCCCTATTCTGCTTCTGGGCGGCAGGCTGAGCCTGTGGTTAATTCTTCTTCCTGTTGGGAAAATAGAGTGACCTGTGCCTGTCCCAACACCTAGATCTAGTCTCTCATTGGTTGCCCCTCTTCCCGTTCGTCCTCAGGACAAATTGCAACCTGTAGGGAACAGGAGGTTAAAGGTGCTGATTCTCCAAGTAGGGAGATTGCTAGTAAAGTAGCTGGAATGGCGAAACCGAGCACAAGGAGATGAGAAATGAGGTGCGTTTTAGAAACCTTTCAAAATCACACGGTGTACCATCTTCTGGGTTTCTCATGCATGTTTTCGATGTAGGAAGATGCCCTTGAACCTGGAGATTTGGGACCCATGGGATGGGTACCACGCAGTATTACTTTAAAGGGTCTGCGTTTTCTCACCCAACCTCACCCAACCTCTCAGCCCCAAGAGTGTCCACCCTTATGTCTCATCCAGGTGTGGGTCTAGATATGGTCAATCCAGGTTGCATCACAGCCTCTGAACGAATTTTGTAAGAATTTCTCTCTCTTTCAGTGTCTTTGTTTTACGGGTTTTTAAAAGTAATTTATTTTTATAATGGGGTTTAGCTGCTTTTCACGGCTGTGTTTATGCGGCTTTACACCCACTTGACTCACTTCCAGACAGATATCAATACATAGGTTTTAAGATTCTTACTAGTCACATATATTCTTGTGCGGGGAATAGGGGGTGTTGAGTCCAGTTCACTGAGCAAGGAGTAGGTCTTGTCTATTACATATTGGGTGTATGGAACGATATCTGAGCCAATTTGAAACCCTTGTTTTATGCATCACCCCACCTCACCTTTCCTGTTAAGCAGCTATAGTATGTTTTCTAAACGTGTGACTCAGTTCTGTTTTGTAATTCAGTTCAAGTGTAGCGGTTTTTACATTCCCTCTATAAGTGATAGCTTATGATAAGTGTCTTTTTCTGTGTGACTTATTTCACTTAGAATCGTCGTACCTAACTCCACTCATCTTGCTTCTACTAGCCTTATGACATTGATTTCATGTCTGAGTGATATTCCATTGTACATAAGGACCACAACTTCTTTATCCATTTTTCTCTTTCCTGGGATATTTAAGGTGTCATGAAGTGGAGGTTCTTGTCAACAGAGCAGCCCTAAACTTTCGGGTGCCTGTGTATTGCTGATTTTTAGTTTTTCCAATTTATACGCCCATGAGTGGACGTGCCCTATGCTCCCTAAGCTGTTTTTTTTCGATGTTTCAGGACACAACGTATACTTCTCCAGAGTGGCTGTTGGCAATTTACATCGCGCCCATCAGTGTAGCAAGGCTGCAATTTCTCCATGGCCTGTCCTGCATTTCTGGTTTTGACACTTTTTGCAGCATGGCCCTTTTGTCCGAAGGGAAGCGAGACTTCTTTGTAGCGCTGATTTGCCTTTCCAGGTTGCTTGGTTGGCCAAAAAGGGCGTATGCGTTTTTTCCTGAATATATTCAGGAAAAAACGCATACGCCCTTTTTGGCCAAGGGCATCATTGTCGACGTTTTGCCGCTTTTCATGTGCTTTAAAGGCGATTCGTATCTACCTCCTGAAATCTGTTTCCTGCAATTCTGCCTTGCTTTCAAATCCTCTTCGTTGCCTTCCCTCAATATATCTGTGGATGAGAGTTATCATTTATAACTCTGCGGGTTTGTGAATTGCAGTTTCCCTGAGGTCCATTTTTCAACTGTCTTTTTTGGGAGCTGGCCGCAAAAGCGCGGGATTGCCTCAGGCCCTATTCTGCTTCTGGGCGGCAGGCTGAGCCTGTGGTTAATTCTTCTTCCTGTTGGGAAAATAGAGTGACCTGTGCCTGTCCCAACACCTAGATCTATTCTCTCATTGGTTGCCCCTCTTCCCGTTCATCCTCAGGACAAATTGCAACCTGTAGGGAACAGGAGGATAAGGTGCTGATTCTCCAAGTAGGGAGATTGCTAGTAAAGTAGCTGGAATGGCGAAACCGAGCACAAGGAGATGAGAAATGAGGTGCGTTTTAGAAACCTTTCAAAATCACACGGTGTACCATCTTCTGGGTTTCTCATGCATGTTTTCGATGTAGGAAGATGCCCTTGAACCTGGAGATTTGGGACCCATGGGATGGGTACCACGCAGTATTACTTTAAAGGGTCTGCGTTTTCTCACCCAACCTCACCCAACCTCTCAGCCCCAAGAGTGTCCACCCTTATGTCTCATCCAGCTGTGGGTCTAGATATGGTCAATCCAGGTTGCATCACAGCCTCTGAACGAATTTTGTAAGAATTTCTCTCTCTTTCACTGTCTTTGTTTTATGGGTTTTTAAAAGTAATTTATTTTTATAATGGGGTTTAGCTGCTTTTCATGGTTGTGTTTATGCGGCTTTACACCCACTTGACTCACTTCCAGACAGATATCAATACATAGGTTTTAAGATTCTTACTAGTCACATATATTCTTGTGCGGGGAATAGGGGGTGTTGAGTCCAGTTCACTGAGCAAGGAGTATGTCTTGTCTATTACATATTGGGTGTATGGAACGGTATGTGAGCGAATTTGAAACCCTTGTTTTATGCATCACCCCACCTCACCTTTCCTGTTAAGCAGCTATAGTGTGTTTTCTAAACGTGTGACTCTGTTCTGTTTTGTAATTCAGTTCAAGTGTAGCGGTTTTTACATTCCCTCTATAAGTGATAGCTTATGATAAGTGTCTTTTTCTGTGTGACTTATTTCACTTAGAATCGTCGTACCTAACTCCACTCATCTTGCTTCTACTAGCCTTATGACATTGATTTCATGTCTGAGTGATATTCCATTGTACATAAGGACCACAACTTCTTTATCCATTTTTCTCTTTCCTGGGATATTTAAGGTGTCATGAAGTGGAGGTTCTTGTCAACAGAGCAGCCCTAAACTTTCCGGTGCCTGTGTCTTGCTGATTTTTAGTTTTTCCAATTTATACGCCCATGAGTGGACGTGCCCTATGCTCCCTAAGCTGTTTTTTTTCAAAGTTTCAGGACACAACGTACACTTCTCCAGAGTGGGTGTTGGCAATTTACATCCCGCCCATCAGTGTAGCAAGGCTGCCATTTCTCCATGGCCTGTCCTGCATTTCTGGTTTTGACACTTTTTGCAGCATCGCCCTTTTGACCGATGGGAAGCGAGACTTCTTTGTAGCGCTGATTTGCCTTTCCAGGTTGCTTGGGTGGCCAAAAAGGGCGTATGCGTTTTTTCCTGAATATATTCAGGAAAAAACGCATACGCCCTTTTTGGCCAAGGGCATCATTGTCGACCTTTTGCCGCTTTTCATGTGCTTTAAAGGCGATTCGTATCTACCTCCTGAAATCTGTTTCCTGCAATTCTGCCTTGCTTTCAAATCCTCTTCGTTGCCTTCCCTCAATATATCTGTGGATGAGAGTTATCATTTATAACTCTGCGGTTTTGTGAATTGCAGTTTCCCTGAGGTCCATTTTTCAACTGTCTTTTTTGGGAGCTGGCCGCAAAAGCGCGGGATTGCCTCAGGCCCTATTCTGCTTCTGGGCGGCAGGCTGAGCCTGTGGTTAATTCTTCTTCCTGTTGGGAAAATAGAGTGACCTGTGCCTGTCCCAACACCTAGATCTAGTCTCTCATTGGTTGCCCCTCTTCCCGTTCGTCCTCAGGACAAATTGCAACCTGTAGGGAACAGGAGGTTAAAGGTGCTGATTCTCCAAGTAGGGAGATTGCTAGTAAAGTAGCTGGAATGGCGAAACCGAGCACAAGGAGATGAGAAATGAGGTGCGTTTTAGAAACCTTTCAAAATCACAAGGTGTACCATCTTCTGGGTTTCTCATGCATGTTTTCGATGTAGGAAGATGCCCTTGAACCTGGAGATTTGGGACCCATGGGATGGGTACCATGCAGTATTACTTTAAAGGGTCTGCGTTTGCTCACCCAACCACACCCAACCTCTCAGCCCCAAGAGTGTCCACCCTTATGTCTCATCCAGCTGTGGGTCTTGATATGGTCAATCCAGGTTGCATCACAGCCTCTGAACGAATTTTGTAAGAATTTCTCTCTCTTTCACTGTCTTTGTTTTATGGGTTTTTAAAAGTAATTTATTTTTATAATGGGGTTTAGCTGCTTTTCATGGCTGTGTTTATGCGGCTTTACACCCACTTGACTCACTTCCAGAGAGATATCAATACATAGGTTTTAAGATTCTTACTAGTCACATATATTCTTGTGTGGTGAATAGGGGGTGTTGAGTCCAGTTCACTGAGCAAGGAGTAGGTCTTGTCTATTACATATTGGGTGTATGGAACGGTATCTGAGCGAATTTGAAACCCTTGTTTTATGCATCACCCCACCTCACCATTCCCGTTAAGCAGCCATAGTGTGTTTTCTAAACGTGTGACTCTGTTCTGTTTTGTAATTCAGTTCAAGTGTAGCGGTTTTTACATTCCCTCTATAAGTGATAGCTTATGATAAGTGTCTTTTTCTGTGTGACTTATTTCACTTAGAATCGTCGTACCTAACTCCACTCATCTTGCTTCTACTAGCCTTATGACATTGATTTCATGTCTGAGTGATATTCCATTGTACATAAGGACCACAACTTCTTTATCCATTTTTCTCTTTCCTGGGATATTTAAGGTGTCATGAAGTGGAGGTTCTTGTCAACAGAGCAGCCCTAAACTTTCCGGTGCCTGTGTCTTGCTGATTTTTAGTTTTTCCAATTTATACGCCCATGAGTGGACGTGCCCTATGCTCCCTAAGCTGTTTTTTTTCGATGTTTCAGGACACAACGTACACTTCTCCAGAGTGGCTGTTGGCAATTTACATCCCGCCCATCAGTGTAGCAAGGCTGCCATTTCTCCATGGCCTGTCCTGCATTTCTGGTTTTGACACTTTTTGCAGCATGGCCCTTTTCAACGATGGGAAGCGAGACTTCTTTGTAGCGCTGATTTGCCTTTCCAGGTTGCTTGGTTGGCCAAAAAGGGCGTATGCGTTTTTTCCTGAATATATTCAGGAAAAAACGCATACGCACATTTTGGCCACGGGCATCATTGTCGACCTTTTGCCGCTTTTCATGTGCTTTAAAGGCGATTCGTATCTACCTCCTGAAATCTGTTTCCTGCAATTCTGCCTTGCTTTCAAATCCTCTTCGTTGCCTTCCCTCAATATATCTGTGGATGAGAGTTATCATTTATAACTCTGCGGGTTTGTGAATTGCAGTTTCCCTGAGCTCCATTTTTCAAATGTCTTTTTTGGGAGCTGGCCGCAAAAGCGCGGGATTGCCTCAGGCCCTATTCTGCTTCTGGGCGGCAGGCTGAGCCTGTGGTTAATTCTTCTTCCTGTTGGGAAAATAGAGTGACCTGTGCCTGTCCCAACACCTAGATCTAGTCTCTCATTGGTTGCCCCTCTTCCCGTTCGTCCTCAGGACAAATTGCAACCTGTAGGGAACAGGAGGTTAAAGGTGCTGATTCTCCAAGTAGGGAGATTGCTAGTAAAGTAGCTGGAATGGCGAAACCGAGCACAAGGAGATGAGAAATGAGGTGCGTTTTAGAAACCTTTCAAAATCACACGGTGTACCATCTTCTGGGTTTCTCATGCATGTTTTCGATGTAGGAAGATGCCCTTGAACCTGGAGATTTGGGACCCATGGGATGGGTACCACGCAGTATTACTTTAAAGGGTCTGCGTTTTCTCACCCAACCTCACCCAACCTCTCAGCCCCAAGAGTGTCCACCCTTATGTCTCATCCAGGTGTGGGTCTAGATATGGTCAATCCAGGTTGCATCACAGCCTCTGAACGAATTTTGTAAGAATTTCTCTCTCTTTCAGTGTCTTTGTTTTACGGGTTTTTAAAAGTAATTTATTTTTATAATGGGGTTTAGCTGCTTTTCACGGCTGTGTTTATGCGGCTTTACACCCACTTGACTCACTTCCAGACAGATATCAATACATAGGTTTTAAGATTCTTACTAGTCACATATATTCTTGTGCGGGGAATAGGGGGTGTTGAGTCCAGTTCACTGAGCAAGGAGTAGGTCTTGTCTATTACATATTGGGTGTATGGAACGGTATCTGAGCCAATTTGAAACCCTTGTTTTATGCATCACCCCACCTCACCTTTCCTGTTAAGCAGCTATAGTATGTTTTCTAAACGTGTGACTCAGTTCTGTTTTGTAATTCAGTTCAAGTGTAGCGGTTTTTACATTCCCTCTATAAGTGATAGCTTATGATAAGTGTCTTTTTCTGTGTGACTTATTTCACTTAGAATCGTCGTACCTAACTCCACTCATCTTGCTTCTACTAGCCTTATGACATTGATTTCATGTCTGAGTGATATTCCATTGTACATAAGGACCACAACTTCTTTATCCATTTTTCTCTTTCCTGGGATATTTAAGGTGTCATGAAGTGGAGGTTCTTGTCAACAGAGCAGCCCTAAACTTTCGGGTGCCTGTGTATTGCTGATTTTTAGTTTTTCCAATTTATACGCCCATGAGTGGACGTGCCCTATGCTCCCTAAGCTGTTTTTTTTCGATGTTTCAGGACACAACGTATACTTCTCCAGAGTGGCTGTTGGCAATTTACATCGCGCCCATCAGTGTAGCAAGGCTGCAATTTCTCCATGGCCTGTCCTGCATTTCTGGTTTTGACACTTTTTGCAGCATGGCCCTTTTGTCCGAAGGGAGGCGAGACTTCTTTGTAGCGCTGATTTGCCTTTCCAGGTTGTTGGTTGGCCAAAAAGGGCGTATGCGTTTTTTCCTGAATATATTCAGGAAAAAACGCATACGCCCTTTTTGGCCAAGGGCATCATTGTCGACGTTTTGCCGCTTTTCATGTGCTTTAAAGGCGATTCGTATCTACCTCCTGAAATCTGTTTCCTGCAATTCTGCCTTGCTTTCAAATCCTCTTCGTTGCCTTCCCTCAATATATCTGTGGATGAGAGTTATCATTTATAACTCTGCGGGTTTGTGAATTGCAGTTTCCCTGAGGTCCATTTTTCAACTGTCTTTTTTGGGAGCTGGCCGCAAAAGCGCGGGATTGCCTCAGGCCCTATTCTGCTTCTGGGCGGCAGGCTGAGCCTGTGGTTAATTCTTCTTCCTGTTGGGAAAATAGAGTGACCTGTGCCTGTCCCAACACCTAGATCTATTCTCTCATTGGTTGCCCCTCTTCCCGTTCATCCTCAGGACAAATTGCAACCTGTAGGGAACAGGAGGATAAGGTGCTGATTCTCCAAGTAGGGAGATTGCTAGTAAAGTAGCTGGAATGGCGAAACCGAGCACAAGGAGATGAGAAATGAGGTGCGTTTTAGAAACCTTTCAAAATCACACGGTGTACCATCTTCTGGGTTTCTCATGCATGTTTTCGATGTAGGAAGATGCCCTTGAACCTGGAGATTTGGGACCCATGGGATGGGTACCACGCAGTATTACTTTAAAGGGTCTGCGTTTTCTCACCCAACCTCACCCAACCTCTCAGCCCCAAGAGTGTCCACCCTTATGTCTCATCCAGCTGTGGGTCTAGATATGGTCAATCCAGGTTGCATCACAGCCTCTGAACGAATTTTGTAAGAATTTCTCTCTCTTTCACTGTCTTTGTTTTATGGGTTTTTAAATGTAATTTATTTTTATAATGGGGTTTAGCTGCTTTTCATGGCTGTGTTTATGCGGCTTTACACCCACTTGACTCACTTCCAGAGAGATATCAATACATAGGTTTTAAGATTCTTACTAGTCACATATATTCTTGTGTGGTGAATAGGGGGTGTTGAGTCCAGTTCACTGAGCAAGGAGTAGGTCTTGTCTATTACATATTGGGTGTATGGAACGGTATCTGAGCGAATTTGAAACCCTTGTTTTATGCATCATCCCACCTCACCATTCCCGTTAAGCAGCCATAGTGTGTTTTCTAAACGTGTGACTCTGTTCTGTTTTGTAATTCAGTTCAAGTGTAGCGGTTTTTACATTCCCTCTATAAGTGATAGCTTATGATAAGTGTCTTTTTCTGTGTGACTTATTTCACTTAGAATCGTCGTACCTAACTCCACTCATCTTGCTTCTACTAGCCTTATGACATTGATTTCATGTCTGAGTGATATTCCATTGTACATAAGGACCACAACTTCTTTATCCATTTTTCTCTTTCCTGGGATATTTAAGGTGTCATGAAGTGGAGGTTCTTGTCAACAGAGCAGCCCTAAACTTTCCGGTGCCTGTGTCTTGCTGATTTTTAGTTTTTCCAATTTATACGCCCATGAGTGGACGTGCCCTATGCTCCCTAAGCTGTTTTTTTTCGATGTTTCAGGACACAACGTACACTTCTCCAGAGTGGCTGTTGGCAATTTACATCCCGCCCATCAGTGTAGCAAGGCTGCCATTTCTCCATGGCCTGTCCTGCATTTCTGGTTTTGACACTTTTTGCAGCATGGCCCTTTTCAACGATGGGAAGCGAGACTTATTTGTAGCGCTGATTTGCCTTTCCAGGTTGCTTGGTTGGCCAAAAAGGGCGTATGCGTTTTTTCCTGAATATATTCAGGAAAAAACGCATACGCCCTTTTTGGCCAAGGGCATCATTGTCGACCTTTTGCCGCTTTTCATGTGCTTTAAAGGCGATTCGTATCTACCTCCTGAAATCTGTTTCCTGCAATTCTGCCTTGCTTTCAAATCCTCTTCGTTGCCTTCCCTCAATATATCTGTGGATGAGAGTTATCATTTATAACTCTGCGGGTTTGTGAATTGCAGTTTCCCTGAGCTCCATTATTCAAATGTCTTTTTTGGGAGCTGGCCGCAAAAGCGCGGGATTGCCTCAGGCCCTATTCTGCTTCTGGGCGGCAGGCTGAGCCTGTGGTTAATTCTTCTTCCTGTTGGGAAAATAGAGTGACCTGTGCCTGTCCCAACACCTAGATCTAGTCTCTCATTGGTTGCCCCTCTTCCCGTTCGTCCTCAGGACAAATTGCAACCTGTAGGGAACAGGAGGTTAAAGGTGCTGATTCTCCAAGTAGGGAGATTGCTAGTAAAGTAGCTGGAATGGCGAAACCGAGCACAAGGAGATGAGAAATGAGGTGCGTTTTAGAAACCTTTCAAAATCACACGGTGTACCATCTTCTGGGTTTCTCATGCATGTTTTCGATGTAGGAAGATGCCCTTGAACCTGGAGATTTGGGACCCATGGGATGGGTACCACGCAGTATTACTTTAAAGGGTCTGCGTTTTCTCACCCAACCTCGCCCAACCTCTCAGCCCCAAGAGTGTCCACCCTTATGTCTCATCCAGGTGTGGGTCTAGATATGGTCAATCCAGGTTGCATCACAGCCTCTGAACGAATTTTGTAAGAATTTCTCTCTCTTTCAGTGTCTTTGTTTTACGGGTTTTTAAAAGTAATTTATTTTTATAATGGGGTTTAGCTGCTTTTCACGGCTGTGTTTATGCGGCTTTACACCCACTTGACTCACTTCCAGACAGATATCAATACATAGGTTTTAAGATTCTTACTAGTCACATATATTCTTGTGCGGGGAATAGGGGGTGTTGAGTCCAGTTCACTGAGCAAGGAGTAGGTCTTGTCTATTACATATTGGGTGTATGGAACGGTATCTGAGCCAATTTGAAACCCTTGTTTTATGCATCACCCCACCTCACCTTTCCTGTTAAGCAGCTATAGTGTGTTTTCTAAACGTGTGACTCAGTTCTGTTTTGTAATTCAGTTCAAGTGTAGCGGTTTTTACATTCCCTCTATAAGTGATAGCTTATGATAAGTGTCTTTTTCTGTGTGACTTATTTCACTTAGAATCGTCGTACCTAACTCCACTCATCTTGCTTCTACTAGCCTTATGACATTGATTTCATGTCTGAGTGATATTCCATTGTACATAAGGACCACAACTTCTTTATCCATTTTTCTCTTTCCTGGGATATTTAAGGTGTCATGAAGTAGAGGTTCTTGTCAACAGAGCAGCCCTAAACTATCGGGTGCCTGTGTCTTGCTGATTTTTAGTTTTTCCAATTTATACGCCCATGAGTGGACGTGCCCTATGCTCCCTAAGCTGTTTTTTTTCGATGTTTCAGGACACAACGTATACTTCTCCAGAGTGGCTGTTGGCAATTTACATCGCGCCCATCAGTGTAGCAAGGCTGCCATTTCTCCATGGCCTGTCCTGCATTTCTGGTTTTGACACTTTTTGCAGCATGGCCCTTTTGTCCGAAGGGAAGCCAGACTTCTTTGTAGCGCTGATTTGCCTTTCCAGGTTGCTTGGTTGGCCAAAAAGGGCGTATGCGTTTTTTCCTGAATATATTCAGGAAAAAACGCATACGCCCTTTTTGGCCAAGGGCATCATTGTCGACGTTTTGCCGCTTTTCATGTGCTTTAAAGGCGATTCGTATCTACCTCCTGAAATCTGTTTCCTGCAATTCTGCCTTGCTTTCAAATCCTCTTCGTTGCCTTCCCTCAATATATCTGTGGATGAGAGTTATCATTTATAACTCTGCGGGTTTGTGAATTGCAGTTTCCCTGAGGTCCATTTTTCAACTGTCTTTTTTGGGAGCTGGCCGCAAAAGTGCGGGATTGCCTCAGGCCCTATTCTGCTTCTGGGCGGCAGGCTGAGCCTGTGGTTAATTCTTCTTCCTGTTGGGAAAATAGAGTGACCTGTGCCTGTCCCAACACCTAGATCTATTCTCTCATTGGTTGCCCCTCTTCCCGTTCATCCTCAGGACAAATTGCAACCTGTAGGGAACAGGAGGATAAGGTGCTGATTCTCCAAGTAGGGAGATTGCTAGTAAAGTAGCTGGAATGGCGAAACCGAGCACAAGGAGATGAGAAATGAGGTGCGTTTTAGAAACGTTTCAAAATCACACGGTGTACCATCTTCTGGGTTTCTCATGCATGTTTTCGATGTAGGAAGATGCCCTTGAACCTGGAGATTTGGGACCCATGGGATGGGTACCACGCAGTATTACTTTAAAGGGTCTGCGTTTTCTCACCCAACCTCACCCAAACTCTCAGCCCCAAGAGTGTCCACCCTTATGTCTCATCCAGCTGTGGGTCTAGATATGGTCAATCCAGGTTGCATCACAGCCTCTGAACGAATTTTGTAAGAATTTCTCTCTCTTTCACTGTCTTTGTTTTATGGGTTTTTAAAAGTAATTTATTTTTATAATGGGGTTTAGCTGCCTTTCATGGCTGTGTTTATGCGGCTTTACACCCACTTGACTCACTTCCAGACAGATATCAATACATAGGTTTTAAGATTCTTACTAGTCACATATATTCTTGTGCGGTGAATAGGGGGTGTTGAGTCCAGTTCACTGAGCAAGGAGTAGGTCTTGTCTATTACATATTGTGTGTATGGAACGGTATCTGAGCGAATTTGAAACCCTTGTTTTATGCATCACCCCACCTCACCTTTCCTGTTAAGCAGCTATAGTGTGTTTTCTAAACGTGTGACTCTGTTCTGTTTTGTAATTCAGTTCAAGTGTAGCGGTTTTTACATTCCCTCTATAAGTGATAGCTTATGATAAGTGTCTTTTACTGTGTGACTTATTTCACTTAGAATCGTCGTACCTAACTCCACTCATCTTGCTTCTACTAGCCTTATAACATTGATTTCATGTCTGAGTGATATTCCATTGTACATAAGGACCACAACTTCTTTATCCATTTTTCTCTTTCCTGGGATATTTAAGGTGTCATGAAGTGGAGGTTCTTGTCAACAGAGCAGCCCTATACTTTCCGGTGCCTGTGTCTTGCTGATTTTTAGTTTTTCCAATTTATACGCCCATGAGTGGACGTGCCCTATGCTCCCTAAGCTGTTTTTTTTCGATGTTTCAGGACACAACGTACACTTCTCCAGAGTGGTTGTTGGCAATTTACATCCCGCCCATCAGTGTAGCAAGGCTGCCATTTCTCCATGGCCTGTCCTGCATTTCTGGTTTTGACACTTTTTGCAGCATGGCCCTTTTGACCGAAGGGAAGCGAGACTTCTTTGTAGCGCTGATTTGCCTTTCCAGGTTGCTTGGTTGGCCAAAAAGGGCGTATGCGTTTTTTCCTGAATATATTCAGGAAAAAACGCATACGCCCTTTTTGGCCAAGGGCATCATTGTCGACGTTTTGCCGCTTTTCATGTGCTTTAAAGGCGATTCGTATCTACCTCCTGAAATCTGTTTCCTGCAATTCTGCCTTGCTTTCAAATCCTCTTCGTTGCCTTCCCTCAATATATCTGTGGATGAGAGTTATCATTTATAACTCTGCGGGTTTGTGAATTGCAGTTTCCCTGAGGTCCATTTTCAACTGTCTTTTTTGGAGCTGGCCACAAAAGCGCGGGATTGCCTCAGGCCCTATTCTGCTTCTGGGCGGCAGGCTGAGCCTGTGGTTAATTCTTCTTCCTGTTGGAAAAATAGACTGACCTGTGCCTGTCCCAACACCTAGATCTAGTCTCTCATTGGTTGCCCCTCTTCCCGTTCATCCTCAGGACAAATTGCAACCTGTAGGGAACAGGAGGATAAGGTGCTGATTCTCCAAGTAGGGAGATTGCTAGTAAAGTAGCTGGAATGGCGAAACCGAGCACAAGGAGATGAGAAATGAGGTGCGTTTTAGAAACCTTTCAAAATCACACGGTGTACCATCTTCTGGGTTTCTCATGCATGTTTTCGATGTAGGAAGATGCCCTTGAACCTGGAGATTTGGGACCCATGGGAGGGGTACCACGCAGTATTACTTTAAAGGGTCTGCGTTTGCTCACCCAACCTCACCCAACCTCTCAGCCCCAAGAGTGTCCACCCTTATGTCTCATCCAGGTGTGGGTCTAGATACGGTCAATCCAGGTTGCATCACAGCCTCTGAACGAATTTTGTAAGAATTTCTCTCTCTTTCACTGTCTTTGTTTTACGGATTTCTAAAAGTAATTTATTTTTATAATGGGGTTTAGCTGCCTTTCATGGCCGTGTTTATGCGGCTTTACACCCACTTGACTCACTTCCAGACAGATATCAATACATAGGTTTTAAGATTCTTACTAGTCACATATATTCTTGTGCGGGGAATAGGGGGTGTTGAGTCCAGTTCACTGAGCAAGGAGTAGGTCTTGTCTATTACATATTGGGTGTATGGAACGGTATCTGAGCGAATTTGAAACCCTTGTTTTATGCATCACCCCACCTCACCTTTCCTGTTAAGCAGCTATAGTGTGTTTTCTAAACGTGTGACTCTGTTCTGTTTTGTAATTCAGTTCAAGTGTAGCGGTTTTTACATTCCCTCTATAAGTGATAGCTTATGATAAGTGTCTTTTTCTGTGTGACTTATTTCACTTAGAATCGTCGTACCTAACTCCACTCATCTTGCTTCTACTAGCCTTATGACATTGATTTCATGTCTGAGTGATATTCCATTGTACATAAGGACCACAACTTCTTTATCCATTTTTCTCTTTCCTGGGATATTTAAGGTGTCATGAAGTGGAGGTTCTTGTCAACAGAGCAGCCCTAAACTTTCCGGTGCCTGTGTCTTGCTGATTTTTAGTTTTTCCAATTTATACGCCCATGAGTGGACGTGCCCTATGCTCCCTAAGCTGTTTTTTTTCCATGTTTCAGGACACAACGTACACTTCTCCAGAGTGGGTGTTGGCAATTTACATCCCGCCCATCAGTGTAGCAAGGCTGCCATTTCTCCATGGCCTGTCCTGCATTTCTGGTTTTGACACATTTTGCAGCATCGCCCTTTTGACCGATGGGAAGCGAGACTTCTTTGTAGCGCTGATTTGCCTTTCCAGGTTGCTTGGTTGGCCAAAAAGGGCGTATGCGTTTTTTCCTAAATATATTCAGGAAAAAACGCATACGCCCTTTTTGGCCAAGGGCATCATTGTCGACGTTTTGCCGCTTTTCATGTGCTTTAAAGCGATTCGTATCTACCTCCTGAAATCTGTTTCCTGCAATTCTGCCTTGCTTTCAAATCCTCTTCGTTGCCTTCCCTCAATATATCTGTGGATGAGAGTTATCATTTATAACTCTGCGGGTTTGTGAATTGCAGTTTCCCTGAGCTCCATTTTTCAACTGTCTTTTTTGGGAGCTGGCCACAAAAGCGCGGGATTGCCTCAGGGCCTATTCTGGTTCCGGGCGGCAGGCTGAGCCTGTGGTTAATTCTTCTTCCTGTTGGGAAAATAGAGTGACCTGTGCCTGTCCCAACACCTAGATCTAGTCTCTCATTGGTTGCCCCTCTTCCCGTTCATCCTCAGGACAAATTGCAACCTGTAGGGAACAGGAGGTTAAAGGTGCTGATTCTCCAAGTAGGGAGATTGCTAGTAGAGTAGCTGGAATGGCAAAACCGAGCACAAGGAGATGAGAAATGAGGTGCGTTTTAGAAACCTTTCAAAATCACACGGTGTACCATCTTCTGGGTTTCTCATGCATGTTTTCGATGTAGGAAGATTCCCTTGAAACTGGAGATTTGGGACCCATGGGATGGGTACCACGCAGTATTACTTTAAAGGGTCTGCGTTTGCTCACCCAACCTCACCCAACCTCTCAGCCCCAAGAGTGTCCACCCTTATGTCTCATCCAGCTGTGGGTCTAGATATGGTCAATCCAGGTTGCATCACAGCCTCTGAACGAATTTTGTAAGAATTTCTCTCTCTTTCACTATCTTTTTTTACGGGTTTTTAAAAGTAATTCATTTTTATAATGGGGTTTAGCTGCTTTTCATGGTTGTGTTTATGCGGCTTTACACCCACTTGACTCACTTCCAGACAGATATTAATACATAGGTTTTAAGATTCTTACTAGTCACATATATTCTTGTGCGGGGAATAGGTGGTGTTGAGTCCAGTTCGCTGAGCAAGGAGTAGGTCTTGTCTATTACATATTGGGTGTATGGAACGGTATCTGAGCGAATTTGAAACCCTTGTTTTATGCATCACCCCACCTCACCATTCCCGTTAAGCAGCCATAGTGTGTTTTCTAAACGTGTGACTCTGTTCTGTTTTGTAATTCAGTTCAAGTGTAGCGGTTTTTACATTCCCTCTATAAGTGATAGCTTATGATAAGTGTCTTTTTCTGTGTGACTTATTTCACTTAGAATCGTCGTACCTAACTCCACTCATCTTGCTTCTACTAGCCTTATGACATTGATTTCATGTGTGAGTGATATTCCATTGTACATAAGGACCACAACTTCTTTATCCATTTTTCTCTTTCCTGGGATATTTAAGGTGTCATGAAGTGGAGGTTCTTGTCAACAGAGCAGCCCTAAACTTTTCGGTGCCTGTGTCTTGCTGATTTTTAGTTTTTCCAATTTATACGCCCATGAGTGGACGTGCCCTATGCTCCCTAAGCTGTTTTTTTTCGATGTTTCAGGACACAACGTACACTTCTCCAGAGTGGCTGTTGGCAATTTACATCCCGCCCATCAGTGTAGCAAGGCTGCCATTTCTCCATGGCCTGTCCTGCATTTCTGGTTTTGACACTTTTTGCAGCATGGCCCTTTTCACCGATGGGAAGCGAGACTTCTTTGTAGCGCTGATTTGCCTTTCCAGGTTGCTTGGTTGGCCAAAAAGGGCGTATGTGTTTTTTCCTGAATATATTCAGGAAAAAACGCATACGCCCTTTTTGGCCAAGGGCATCATTGTCGACCTTTTGCCGCTTTTCATGTGCTTTAAAGGCGATTCGTATCTACCTCCTGAAATCTGTTTCCTGCAATTCTGCCTTGCTTTCAAATCCTCTTCGTTGCCTTCCCTCAATATATCTGTGGATGAGAGTTATCATTTATAACTCTGCGGGTTTGTGAATTGCAGTTTCCCTGTGCTCCATTTTTCAACTGTCTTTTTTGGGAGCTGGCCACAAAAGCGCGGGATTGCCTCAGGCCCTATTCTGCTTCTGGGCGGCAGGCTGAGCCTGTGGTTAATTCTTCTTCCTGTTGGGAAAATAGAGTGACCTGTGCCTGTCCCAACACCTAGATCTAGTCTCTCATTGGTTGCCCCTCTTCCCGTTCGTCCTCAGGACAAATTGCAACCTGTAGGGAACAGGAGGTTAAAGGTGCTGATTCTCCAAGTAGGGAGATTGCTAGTAAAGTAGCTGGAATGGCGAAACCGAGCACAAGGAGATGAGAAATGAGGTGCGTTTTAGAAACCTTTCAAAATCAAACGGTGTACCATCTTCTGGGTTTCTCATGCATGTTTTCGATGTAGGAAGATGCCCTTGAACCTGGAGATTTGGGACCCATGGGATGGGTACCACGCAGTATTACTTTAAAGGGTCTGCGTTTGCTCACCCAACCTCACCCAACCTCTCAGCCCCAAGAGTGTCCACCCTTATGTCTCATCCAGGTGTGGGTGTAGATATGGTCAATCCAGGTTGCATCACAGCCTCTGAACGAATTTTGTAAGAATTTCTCTCTCTTTCACTGTCTTTGTTTTACGGGTTTTTAAAAGTAATTTATTTTTATAATGGGGTTTAGCTGCTTTTCATGGTTGTGTTTATGCGGCTTTACACCCACTTGACTCACTTCCAGACAGATATCAATACATAGGTTTTAAGATTCTTACTAGTCACATATATTCTTGTGCGGGGAATAGGGGGTGTTGAGTCCAGTTCACTGAGCAAGGAGTAGGTCTTGTCTATTACATATTGGGTGTATGGAACGGTATCTGAGCGAATTTGAAACCCTTGTTTTATGCATCACCCCACCTCACCATTCCCGTTAAGCAGCCATAGTGTGTTTTCTAAACGTGTGA